>NC_133971.1:9889324-10079324 GCF_031877795.1 Strix aluco
AGGCACACACTTCTGTTTCTAAAACTATTTATGTTGCCACCCTTCATGTGAAAAGGGTTGTTTTCCATAGCTGGTTTAGACTATGCATCATATGAAGTTGATGCATGTGAATCTGGTTAGCCAAATAGGAGAAGCTGCAATATAGCATGATGACTCTGGCTTTTATATTTGCTTGTTTACAGGTAGCTTTTACAAACCATCATTATGTTTGTGGTTGACTTTTGGGAGTATGGGTTTTAATTTTCTTCCCTTTATACATGCAGATGAGAGAGTATGGTGGACGCATCCTTTTCCGTAAAACATTGCTATATCCTGGAATGGGAAGAAGAAGTAGTTCTGTCAATATTAATGCACCCACCTTTCCTCTCCAGAGGCCTGCATGCTTGATACATCATTAAATCCAGTAAGAAAGCAACACTGGCTTCTCTCTTTTTGAGAACAACATATAAGAGAAGTGATTCTGAACTGTCTGTCATGCTGAGACAGCATATGCTGTTAGAAGGTACTATATTTCATCATTAAAAGCAATATACAAAGTACAGCAGCCTGACTGAAGATGTATTTCAAGATCTTTTTCCCTTGTAGGGAATAATATTTACTTTGTTTTAATTGAGTAAATTTTTAAAGATCATTATATTTAATGTAATTTCCACCAGTTTAACTCTTGTACTAACATTGCTTTCAGATTAAAAAAAAAAAGAAACTTCATCTTTTTTACTATGACAGATGATGAGTGAGTTTGCTTAATCTTAAAAATGGAGGATCAAAATCCTTCAGATCATTTTTCTGTTCCCATGCAGATGTTAAATACTGAGAACATAAAAGTCTACAAGCTAAAGAAACAAAATCAGACAAGCAATGTACTGAAACTTTCAGGCCATAGCTGTCTTTTTAAGGGAATGACTAAAATTAGTTAGTGAGAGCATGGCAGTGTTATTGTGACTAATGTAGTTTGGCTGTGTTGGTGGACATCACTGAAAAAAGGAGATTTCTGCAAAAGAGATTTTAATGAGGACAGAGTTGCAGACATTGCATGACTTTCAGATAGGCAGGTTTTCTAGCTGGCCTGTCTGGTATGTGCATGGTTTGATTCCAGTTACTACCTGCTGGAGAAACCAGTTGTTCACTCCTCCTAAGATGCTAAGTGTATCAGCACTCTTCTAAATACCAGTTGCTAAGAATAACAAGAGAAAATAGAGCCAGAGGACTTAATGTGTAAATTGTTTGCAAAATGTTCTTGGTGCCAATTTCCTTACTTCCACTGGGGCTTTTTGTGAGCTGGGGCTTTTTGTTAAATCCATGGAAATTCTCCTTGCTGTGTCCATAAAACATAGGTACTTTATCTGAATTAAAACTCCTCTGTGGTTGCAGGGTGTAGGTGGCAGAATGCCGAAATGCCTTTCAACTAACCTCCCCAGAATTGTGTTTACAGAATAATGCAATAGACACGGTTTTGGAATTACACTTCCAGCACAGCTGTCATGTGGGAAATGTCTGGCTAGCAGTAGATTTGTGGGAATGGGCTAGTGATAGCCCACCAATACTGCTAGTGTCTGAGGCCTCCTTTTTGCTAGCTATGCATCTGCTAGAAGAAAAAGGTGATGTGTGAAGGAAAGAGATGTGGGAAGAAAAATCCTTTGTAGTGATGGTAATAGAGGCCCTGCCAGCTCCAGAGGGAGGCTTGCTTATTTTGTGTAATCAGAAGAGGCTGTAAACATATGATGGCAAGTGAAAGGATTTCAATGGGAGGGATGAAGCAACTGTTTTTACTGTCTTATGTCTGAAAAGCTGGTTTTGTGATGAGATGGCTTGTCCCCTTCATAGCTTCTCTCAAATCTGAAAATTTCTGCTTTCTAACACTGTGTATGCTGCTTGGGCTTTCTGAATGTGACAATATAATAACATTATTGATGAGAACACTGCAGAGTCCCAACTTTAAACAGTTGATTTTGCTCAACATAGGAAAACAGGAATTGCTGCTTGAGCTTATTCCTGTGGTTCATTCAATGCAGTCCAGGCTCTCAGTGGCAGTGGTCAGTGTCAGAGGCTCTGAAAGCGTAAAAGAAACTGGCCCCATTGAAAGATTTGGGATAAATTGTCTTCCTTCTGCCAGCAGTTAAACTTAAATGTGGAATCAAAACCTTTCACATAAGGTATAAAAGTAACTGCATTTTTAAAAACTGTGGGTTTAGGTTGTTAGTACTGAGGTTGCTAAGTAAACTAAACTCAGCTAACTTCAGAAGTTAGGATATGGCGAGCTAGTGCTTGTCTGTGAAGTTGGACTTCCACTCCTCACTTTTCAGGACATTGAAGAGGTAGAGGATCTGTAACAGAGCAGCCACTGGAGTTTCAGCCAGGTGATGTGAAATGAATGACACAGGGAATTAAAACTCCAGTCCAAGGCCATGACCTGTAATGGGTGAACTTGAAACATGGCTCATTTTAAAGCAATCTAATGTTATATACATGAGATTAGTAAAGTGACTTCAGGTTCTTGGAAATCATCAACTTCAACACCAGGTCATTTGAGCTTTTGCTGCTGTTGCTTGTACAAAGTATCAGTTTTGCTAGTTGTTTTTAAACCTTTATATTTTAAGGAACCTTTAAGCCTTACTTATTTTCGAAGTCAGCTTGAACTTCAGGTACCAATAATAAAGAATTATCAGAAAGGCAAATCTTGACAAACCCTGTTGGCTGCCTCTGCTGGGCTGTGGACTCTTTGCCAGTGCTGCCTCAGTCAAGGACAGCTATTGGAACAGATCTCTTGTGCTAAACTATCTAGACACTGATAGCCTAGTTGCTGTCTGTGTGTCCCACGTACATGCTCATCCTGATTACATATACAGTGAAGGTGGTGTTCTTGTCTTGTGTGCATCAAATTCTTTCCCTTGCATCTTCCTGGGAATAAAGTGATTGACATTATCAGATTCTTCCAGATAAATGAAGTTCAGATGCAAGAGTGCAGCAGTCATATCCCTTGACAGGCCTGACAAGAAAATGTAATGGAGGCTTAATGTGAAAATGGAGTAAAACTGCATCTGTTACCATTTCTGAGGAAATGTGTCCATTGAAAAAAACAGGGCTCAGAGGCTAAGTAAATATGAGACAGGTATTTTGGGGAGGAAACAAAAAGATTAAATTGGGTAAGCTACATCTTGTCACTCAGAGTGTATGAAATGAGGGTTTGGTGGTGGTTGTGTTTTTTTTTTTTTTTTTTCTCTGCAGCTGTGTTGTATTTCTTTGTTGCTTCTGTATCTCCCTCTCTCAGAAAGCTGCTGGTTATATGTCTTCAAGACTGTTACTGTGTTCAACACTGAGGCTGTCTGTAGACATAGGGCTGCCAAACAAATGATGGTCTTGGTTTTCCATGGAGGACTTACAATTCTATATAATCACATTGGGCTCTGGAGGAAGGTGGGAGAGAGAAGTGGTACGTGTGTATTCGGGTGTTAATACTAAGGCACAACATTACTTCGAGGCAGTCGAGCAGGAATTCCCATTTTAGCTAGGAAAGGCCTAGTTTTGGTCCTCATATGATCCTGCATATAGGTTTATTGGAACAAGAGGAAGGAGAATTAATATTATCAGAGAATCATGGAATCATAGAATGGTTTGGGTTGGAAGGGACCTTTAAAGATCATCAAGTTTCAATCCCCTGCCATGGGCAGGGACACCTTCCACTAGACCAAGTTGCTCAACCTGGCCTTGGACACTTCCAGGGAGGGGACAGCCACAACTTCTCTGAGTAACTTGTTCCAGTGTCTCACCACCCTTCCTCATCTAATATAAATCTACACGCTTTCAGTTTAAAACCGTTACCTTTGTCCTATTCCTACACCCCCTGATAAAGAGTCCCTCCCCATCTTTTCTGTAGCCCCCTTTAAGTACTAGAAGGCTGCTATAAGGTCTCCCCAGAGCCTTCTCTTCTCCAGGCTTCTCCAGGCTCTCTCAGCCTGTCCTCATAAGGAAGGTGCTCCAGCCCCCTGATCATTCCTGATATCTATACGGTGTTTGTAAAGATTTTTTGTTTGAGTGTGGCTATCTCCATCTCTTCCTTCTACAAGATCAATAATGTGTTTTTCAGTCACCTCTGTGTTGTGTGGTTTGATGAGGAAGAATATTTGTTGTGTTGCTCAGCTTTGAATAACCTCTGTTGATGTTGCAGGTCAGTCAGTGCCCATCCTGGTAAGAAAGTCCTGCAGCCCTCTTAAGAGTTACCATTAGGGGTGAGAGAATAAGGTCATAAAGTAAAAGGGACTTGCCTACATACTTTATCTTTTTCTCAATTACGTTTGTGTGTATCTTTGATACTTTATTTTGCAGATGCATCACACTGAAAGGTGAAAATTATTTGAATTATGGGTTAGCCGACTTGCATTGGTGTCTTTTATTTTGTGATCTTCAATTATATTGGCAGGTTGGTAGATTCTCTGAGGTCTCAAAAATTCTTTGGAAATTTTTCAAGTTATTTTCTTTACTCATATTTAACGTCCAAGAAATATTTAAGAGCCTAAAAACTTAAGTGTTGTCTTGCTGTTCTGCTGGAAACACTGCTTATTTGGTTGTTTGTCAGCTGCCTTGATCCATTTTTAAAATCTTTATGTCAATATGCTCTGTCAACTACTAAACTGTTGGCATTGTCTTAGAAAATGCTTATGAGATTTTTTTCTGGTTGGCTCATTATTCTGTTTCTGTTAAAGGTGGCCTACTTGGCTCATAGATGCCATATGTGAGAAGCGTGGACAGTAACTTATGCAGAGGCTCCTGGTGGACAGTACTGACCAGGTGTGGCCTAAAATAACCCTGAGATGGACTGCTCAGCAAAGACTTGTCACTTCAATGCTTCAACAAGTCTTCCTGAGAGAGGTGGGCATACAAAGAATTTGCAAGCAAAACCTGTCCATGGAGGCAACATTTGAGATAGACAGCTTCATTTGTGCACTTGCCATTTTGGCCTTTCAACTTCACTTACAGTCCTGCAATTCAGTACTTTTGAATTTCCAGTTTGGTATGTACTTTGCTCTCCAGCAGAAATTATAGTGGTTCTTGGTTCATTTAAGGAAAAAGCTGGCGAGGATGGAGGGAAATTAATATTTTCATGCAGCAAATGTTTCTTTTGAAGTCAGCGCTATAAAAGAAAGTGATAGTTAAACCTCAAACATGGGTTTGATAACAAACTATCTAAGCCTATCAATAAATCAGCTTCTCTTCTATGAAGATTTTTTTTCCTTTGAAATTGTTTTACAAATAGTGTAGTCTCATCTCACATGATAAAGAGAGGATAATGTTTATGCCAAAAACTTCACAAGGCCTCCTCCCTGAGTGCAGATCAATAGATAAATGAGCTGAAGTACATTTAGAAAACAGATTTTACATGAATTATGAGACACGCCTTCCTACACCCCACCCCCCCCCCCCATTTTTAGAAACTGGAATCTTGTTTTATTTTCCAGGATGAAATATGTGTTGGTATTTTACATTAACCTTATTATACTGATTTTACTGGTCTAATGATCAAAGATGTTTCTGCAAGAGAACTGTAGAGCTCTAATGAAAAGTCATAATCTTTTTCAGCCTTGAGTTACTGGGCCAAAGAATGCTTTTTCTTTTACACTTCTGTGAGAAGGTCTATGATCTAGACCATGCAGAAATTCAGTGTGTTCAGAAAACATCTTATGGCCGAGAACCTCTGAAAACTGTGATGTGGTAGGTTAATAGACACTACTTTCTGAAACAAGGAGCAAATTACAGTTTTACCTGAAAAGAGGTCCCTAAGCTACCTAATAAATCAGTCTGGCAACCGTTGTATGTCTTATGCAAGGTAGTCCTTGGCCTGCATGATATAATTCTAAATTAAAGGAGTTTTTCAGTGTAACAGTCTTTTACCTTTGACACAACTCATTTTGCATTAACAGCATCTAAAAAGATGTTTTCTTCTTTTGCTGAGGGAAGCTGAACTCAAAAGAGATGGGCCTTTGCATACATCTGTCTGCTCTGAGAACTGTACTAATAAGAACTGGCTCCTTGTTTTCTCTGTAGGTGTTTCACATAGAGACTGATTTCTTAACTCCAAATCTCCTTCCTCCAAAAGAGAAAAAGGGAAGACAAAAATCTAATCCTGCCTCTTGGGCTCAAAGCTGTGCAACTGATTGAAATCATTATGCCATGTCTGAGATCTAAAGTAAAAGAGTCCCTCATGTAAAAACTAAAATTTCCTGATTAAATCTTTAATGCAGTATAATTACCTGTTTAAAGGAGAGGACTTAATTTTTGGCCATTTCGTGGTCTCTCATAGAAAAATGCAGAGAAAACTCCTGAAATCCAAATTCTGTCAAAACACAGCTGGCAGAATAATTGCCATGTATTCTTCATAAGGAAATAGCTGCAAGGTTATTTGTTTGCCTGGCAACATAAAACATCCTGCAAACCCTAGGGAGCTCTGAGTATCTGCTTGCAGACAGAATCCAAACATTGGGTTTATCCACAGGAACATCCCCTAGGATATCTGAAGACAGGAACCCCTTACTCCTCCCACAGGCCAGGTTTTGCTGTCAGTTTTTGGTATTCGTGGCAAGTGCTTGTAGAAAGGCATATGTATGCTAGTAGAGGACATTCTTCATTACTGAAGCTCTTTCAGTTTATGTCTGGGTTCTTCTCTCTCTTCTTTCTGTTTATGTGAAGCTCCCTTTGCTGTGTCTTTTTTGACCCACAAGTCCTCAAGTTTTAGCAAAAGCAAGGCATGTGAGGTATAGAAAACAGGTAGGTAGAGATAGTTCTATATTATTTCCTGTTCCAAGATTTTTTTAAATGACAGAACAAGCTTCAGGTAACAGCTGAAGCTGAATGTTTGCTTTTCACTCTATATTGTTGTCCACTGAATACTTCATTATTCTGCAGACATTGTTCAGCTTCTCATTTTGAAGTATTTTCTGAAGTATTTTTTGAAGTGTGGCCTGTTTTTTCACAACAACCATTTAAGACTGTCTTTCAGGGCTACCTTCCTACCTCTTCAAGTTGCTGAAATGTTTACTTATGTAAAGGAAACAATCTTAATCCTTTCACAGCTGTCACAGTCTGTCCATTTTAGAAGTTTTTAAGGTTTGCAGGTTTTAGATCTTACTATCTACATTTTTTTTTTCAAAATAATTGTTTATATTCAATATCAAACTCATTGCTAGATTGAACCCAAATATTATTTTCTTCATAAAATTGAAACATGCTGTTCTCAGAAAAAAGGGAAGATGCTAGCAGTGCTTGATGGCTCTGCCAGTGCAGTGAAGTGTGAGTGGGTAACACATGTCTAGATAATCCAAATGAACAACATAACCCTTCTTTAAAAGAGGGTGAATGGTTCTCCCCCACTACACTTCCTCCCAAACTGATTTGAAGGACAAATTACTGCTCATGCTCAAATTTCAAGGTTAATGTAAGTTGTCATAAAATAATTCTATATTGTCTCAGACTTCTTTGTAGTGTTTCCATCTCCAGCTTACTCCAAATGTTTTTAACAGAGCCTAAAAAAACAATCAAGAGCCAACCAAACAGAAAAAGCAACTCTCAATCCATTTCTTTCTGATGTTTCTTAGTAAAGGTCTACAGAACAGTCTTCACAATGTTTTCCAACATTACTGTCAGTAAAGTTCCTGTGCAATCACCAATGGGTCTCGCTACAGGCTGTGTTTAAAGGCTGAATCCAAATCTACTTTTGCATTGTAGGGTAAGGCTCAGTATGAGATGCTGAGTAGCATCTCTGTGAGAGTTATGCTGATGAAAAACAACTAGGCTCACTTATGAGCTGTCTTTCCAAGAGGAATTACTTGTCACATACTCTATTTTATAGCCTGTCCTCTTTGCTGGAATACAGAAGGATGAAGTTCATCAATTAGCCTTCCAGTGCTGTATGTAGGCCCTTGATGCCAGGGATCTGTAATGTACCACCTTCTGGAACAAAACTTGAGAGCACTGTGACTCCTAACAGTGAAAGGTGAAGACAGTCTCCCTCCGCTCAGGAAAAAAAAGTGTGTGTGTGTGTGCATATTGGGGGGACAGGAAAGGAGGGCAGGGAGAGAGCACTGAACTTCTGGATCCATACTTGTTCCTGACTTACTAGCTCTTGCCAGTATTGGGCTCTACAGTGAAGACTACAGCAAATGTTTAACTGATGGATAGTTTATCTTCATTTCTCCATCCTACTGACCATTTTAGATTTGCACCTGGAGTCTGTGCTCTCATGACTTTTGGTCAAGTAGTTCACATACCATGCTTTTGTGAACAGTCATTGCCACAGCTTCCTGAATAGGGCACTACCCTGTTGTTGTGAGAGTTCAGTATTTCGGACCTGTGTAACTGTAGAGTGGCTACTTAGATCTTGTTACAACAAAGAAATTGCTAACTTGGCAGATCCCAGGGGAGAAAAGTCATGGGTGGTTTTGGTACTGATGAATCTAGGGTAAGTACACTCAGGGCTCAATACCAGGGATTTCCTTGAGTATGTTGAAGCATGCTGCAAATTCTTGTGCATGTGGGATTTAACAAGTCTGCTAACTCTATGTAAGAAACCACTTTTTTATTTAGCGAAGAAATACCTCTTGGGAGAGAGCAGAACCTGATACCAATTTGAGTGGGATCTGATCCCTTTTTGTGTTGTGCTTCAGTCCTCTCTTACATTGCATAAGGATGCTAGTCAGCTAGGTTTTGTTAAGTACCATTGTTATTTCAAAACAGTCCAGGGTTGCTCTGCTGTCGAAGAAAGAACCAATGTAGTTCTGAGATCAGCGCATAACTCTACATCCTTTCATTGGTGCAAAAGTAACTTGTTTCCAGTTTTAGTGTTGACATAGAGGACTCTCACAGCTGGGAAACACTATGGTGAACTTGGTGCTCTCCTGTGGTTAGAATGCCTGGAAAGGATATTTCAGACAAAGCTTCAGGATCAAGGAAGCTGCACAGTCACTCTTGGATCTGGGGAAGAAGAAAGTCAGGTGGGAATGAATTGAGGAGAATACTTAAATGTGTGGAACCTTGTTGTTCAGTTCTTTCCTATAAAGAATAGTTACTACGGTATTAAAATGCTTCATTTGTGAGCTGAGAGCTGTGAAATATAAACAGTAACCTGAAATGTTTTAAATGTTTTAAATCTTGGTAGAGTCTTGAGTTCAGTGCTTACCTTGTCAGAAAGATTTGGTAAATAATACATGCCCTTGGAACAGATACTATGTTTTGGAGGAGATTATCTCCAGATACTGTAGGTAGAAAACAAAAGGGATATAATAATGATGAAAGACTTCTGAATGTGACAAAAATGGTTTGGGCCTATAGTAATATAAAGATCAGGAACTGTCTGAGGCCATAAACAAATTTTAATTAGTATCATCTCCTGCAGTATTTGAACTTGAGTTGCTAACATTAGTAAACATGAACTCTAACTATTGGATCTTTTCTCCCTTACTGAAAACCTGGAGAACAATTTGAATATCTACATTATATACAAGGCTGTATTAGAGTCTACACACTTTTGGTGAGTATAAATGGAAGCCAGAGTTATGAAATTATGTATTTATGTTTGCTGAATGTATTTGTCATGTGTCTTCCTTTAGATCATGTAATTCCAGTATTAAGAAAACCATATTCAGTAGTCATAAACATATTTATTTTGTAGACAACAGAGCAAGCTGTGAAGTAACGTTCATAATACTTGTGTATTTGCAGTGACTAAGTAGTGTGGCAGTTTTCTTTCTCACACAAATCATTCTTTTTATTATTATCTCCACCCTTGTTTATAATTTGCCTAGCATAATTGCTATGTTTCTAGTTGAAAGAAAAGGAGTTAGAGCCACACAATTGACTTTCCACATCCAAATCTTCCTTTTTTGACCCTGGTTGCTGCATGGTGTTTTCGAAGAGGTACAGAAATGTTGACAAAAATATCCATAGGCCAAAAATGTCACTGGAAAGACCACATTTTGTAATGGTTTAGATCTTGCAGGGGCTAATTTAAATAATAAGTAGATCAGAACTGTTTATGATAATGGCTATGTTTATGAATCAAAACATCTAGGGAAAGATAGGTAATCAAAAAAGTGGAATAACTTGTTGAGTTTTCTCTGAGTTGGTGGGAGAGTGAGTTTCTCTACTAACCACTGAAGAAACTGGAGGGAGTATTGGCCTTCTTGTGTTCAATAACACTATGATTTAAATGGAGCAAAGGTTTCACAAGTTTCCACTGCTTGTGTGATGCCTAGTACTCATTCACATTAAGGCCAGTCTACCCCATTCTGAGGGTGACATGGCTCTAATGTGAGAGTAAGTGATATTTACTCCCATTTTTAAGGCCTTCTTTTTAAACTAAAGCACCATAAGCCATTCTTTAAGTAAACAGGCATGAGGCCCCGGGAATTGAAGCTTATCAAAGAAAAAATAATAACAATCCTGGTGGTTTGGCTTGTTCTCATGAGCAAATGTGTAGGAAAATGAAATAAACTTCAAGCTGACTGAAGATGATCTGGTGGAGAATAATGTGTAGGTAACTCAGTGATTAAATTCTTTATAGAACATACATTTTCCCACAAATGAGTTGCTGGAATTCCATGACATGGGCACATCCATTGGTTCTCCTGGAATGGTTGTGACACGGTGTCTGAACTTGGCACTTTCTTGGTGTGGCATTTTGTCTAGTTTTTGAATGTTTCCAAATTCATGGGCACGGTCCTGTCATTGCAGACTGCACTATAAAATGGACAGCAGGCAAAGTTCTGCTTTGATCATTACACAGGTTTTGTGGCTGCAGTTTTCGTACTCATTCTAACCCCCCTGAGATGACTGCTCACCATCATTAGTTTTCTTTTTGTGTCATGAATATTAAGCAATGAAAAAAAAAAGCTTACAGGACTGGAAATGTTCAAACATTGCATAAAAGTTTAAGAAGCACCTTATTTGTGAAGAATGAGACGTGCTTAACATAAATTAGTTTCCAGTATCAAAGTCGTCCTGATGGACCATTGGACTTCATGGTCCCTGATTCAGCAAATAGCAAACAAAAAGAAAATGATGTTTTGAGACACAAATGTTTGTTTGACTCTGGCTAAGCAGATTTTTTTTTCTTATGATTGAAATACTATGAATGCTTTAGTTATGTTGAATTATGTTATCTTGTAGGTTTATAGGCATACTACAAAGGATTTCCAGTATATTCCTTTCTAAGGTGAATGAGTCAGTTTTAAGACATTTTTAATGAGTCATAGAAATAGGTGCATTGTTTTACATATGAGACACTACAAAATATGATCAAATATTATTTTTAAAGTTTAAAAAATTTCATAAGCAGTAATACTGCAAATATATGACCACTATTGCACATTTCATGGTCTTCTGCCTTCTGATTATTTACTACTGCTATAACAGCTACTGCTGAAGAATAAGAAAGGTGTAAATAAAAAATTTATAATCTATATTTCTCAAATTTATGAATAAGAAAATAATAGAGTTCTTAATTTCAGCTAGTTAGGAATGGGCTGCTATTGTACAACGCTGAGCAAATTACTTTGCATGTTTTGGTATGTTGTCTGTTTTAATCACCTCGCCTCTTTCTGAAATAACAGTCCAACTCCATTATTTAATTTTGTTTTTAGGGATTTATGACTGCTGTTAAGTTTAAGAATTCAACACCCCTTTTAGATATAAGCGAGAAGCATTAAATAACCCCAGAGAGTACTGTATTATCTTCCGAACCCTCACCCCTTAAGACGCTGTCATTGAAATGATTATAGAAGCTGGACCTGGGACTGACAAAAGGAAGGGCTGATTTCTGTAGAAATTACCTCGCAACATCCTAATTAAGACCTTCCTTTCTGATATCCAGTGGTATGTGGGGCAGCTTCCTTTCTCCCCTTCCCTTGACACAACTTGTTGAAGAGGAATGCGAAAGCTGGGTGTGATCTTCCCAACATCAGAGTGAAAGGAAGTAACATACCAAACAGATGATGGCATAAGTACTGCTGAATCTAATTCCACCTCCGCCCCTCTGGGTCACCACTCAGCAGTATTTCAAAAGGCTAAAGTCAATAGTAATAACAAAAAGCCCATTCAAGATCTGTCAGTATTAGAAATAGAGATAGAAGGAGAGCTAATTAAAAACTGAATTTATCAATATGCTGCAGATTTTATTTTACTGGGTAAGCTGTGCTCAGGCACTTTGTAAGTTCAAAAGGTAAGGAGACTTCTGCACCGGGAATGCACTGACAAGTGCTGACTGCAACCCATCTTTACAGAGCTGGGTAAACCTGTTCAGCATGAATAACAGTGCTTATTCTCCACAGGCTTTATTCTGAACTCAGTAGTGTGAGCGTCCCCATTCCTGATGGTACTTTCTTTGAGGGAGACAGGGGAAGTTGAGAGGTTTACATCTTCTGTTAGTCCTCCCCTTGCAACTCTCTCACATTTCTCATGTCTGATGCTGCATTCATTTATGTGTGAAAAACTTACAGCTATCCAGCAGATATTACTTTTTGACACCACCTTCCTGGAAAGGAGTGATTAGTCAAACAGCACTCCAGATTCATTCATAGAGGTAGGGGTGTGGAGGGAGAGATAACACAGGCTGCCTTTCTAGGCAGAGCTACCTCTGCATAGTTTTGTTGCTCTCTGACTGCACTTCATGCTAAGCACTTCTGACTCCCTTCAAGTTCCCTTGGCATCAGGAATGGCATAAAGGCATTGCGTGGGCATTGTCTAAATGAGCATCTATGTACTTGTGGAAGAAGGTGTGCAGGGCTGTCCACCTGGTGGACCCACTCCATGTAGCAGTGGTAACCACTGAGTCAATGAGCCTGTTTAAATAACTGTCTATGTGGCATAGCCTGTCTTTAATGGAATTATTGTGGCTGTTGCAGACAGACCCCAAACCCACGCCTGGCAGTGTAATTACACAGGCCAGAAAGGCTGCCAGCAAAAGCATCTCACAGTCGAAGTTTAGTCCTTTTGTGCAACAATAGGGAAAGTGTAAGCTGTGGTGAAAATAAAGACATCAAGAAGTTGTTAGGTCTCTATTAACTACCTCTTGTGAGGAGGAAGCCTGTCTAGATTCAGGCCAATTGCTCTAAATGGTGAGCCAGCCATACTGTGCAAAGAACATGCAGGTAACCACCCCAGAACTGCACATTCGTGTTAGCGCTGAGTGCCCATTTCCCTCTGCTACCTTCTCTATATGCTTTGGTACAGTCTTGAATTTCATGGTAATTTGTTTCTCTCTTTCCAAATACACATTTTAGGATCCTGTAGAGCAAAGTTCAGAACAAAAATTTGTTTCTTACAGTGTTACCCAATAAAATCACAACAGTAGCCATGCATTTTATGAACGCTTAATAGTTTTTTGAAGAAGAAAATTAGCCCTGCAGTCTTGAACATCCTGATTATAATTATGATGCACTGTGCATGTATGATGAAAGAAAAAGATTTGGCAAGGAATTAAAAAAAATTTAAAGATGAAAAGAACATTAAAAGTTTCCTTTCTAATCTTGAGAAGATACATAAACCTAGCAATATTAAGATGATTGCTTTGGGTTACTATAATTTCAATATCATTTAATCTCCATTTAAAATATCTGCATATTTTTGTATGACAAGCTTCGATAGCAAAGTCAGTGATAATGATAGTTTGATGCTTTACTTATGGACACTTTTGCTCATAGTTCAGTGATGCCACTGTGAGATATCTTGTGATAATTTGTCTGAGAAGGAATTACCCTATAACATTTAATCATTACTTCTTTGATGTGTGGTGTGGTTAACACGCTTAACATACCTGATTCAAATAATTTAGCCTTGATACAGAACTATCTCATCCTTTAAGTCATATTGATTTTTGCCACAGCAAAAAGAGCTTGCACTCCATAATGCAAATACGTAGAACTTGCAGATTTATACCTGACCACAGATATGCTGACATCCTCTAGAGATTTGGGACAAATACTGATATCTAAAACCAAGGAATATGAATTAGAATAAGCATTTCACAAAATTGCTAGAAGGAATATAAAGAATAAGACAACTTATCATGAAGGTACAATACATGGTACAAAGTTAGCTGTAAGAAATGCACCATGTAACGCCTATGGACAGAAATTTCATATCTAAATAACATGATTTTAGAATCTGTTTTACAGCATCATTCAATGGCTAAGATGATAACAGCAACCATAAAATGGAAGGGAAGCAGACAAGGTCTACACTGGAGTGCAGAAAACACAGTAATACTGGAAAATCCCAAGTATTGCTACAAAAAAGAAGAAGGAATTACTAAGTTACTTCCAAGCACAAGCCATTTCAGGATGCAAGTAAGGCGGCATTAAGGTTCTCTAATTTTTTTAATTAGAGGGAGAACAAAGTCCATTTGTTTAGCCATAGGTAACCAGGGTCAAAAGGAACACTCAGGCAAAACAGAGTCATTACAGAAAAATACAGATTAATTGTTTCAGCTGGTATTGATCACGGAGAAGGGCTCTTGCCCCATAGTCCATCACCACAGAAAGAGACAATCTAGAATTTTAATTGTTGATTCGGAAGTAAATTTTTAAAAGAAAAGTTTTAGAAGGCATTGATAAAATGGATAGCAAAAAATTGCTGGATCAAATTGAATTCATTCAAGAATTACAAAAGGACTCTGATATAAATATTTATGTCACTTAAACATAGTTCAATAGGTGTAGAAGATGAATAGCATGGTGCTAGTCTTTAAAAAATGGTGTGAAGAAATATCATTGAAAACAGAGGCCAAAAAGCCTGGCTTCTGTACCCTGCAAATTTATAACAACTGTAACAAAATAGTAGAACTGAACATTAACCATAACAAAATAGTAGAACGATAGATATGTATGACTTCCTTTTGGAGTAGGAAGGGTGGTTTTTGCAGATCATGCCTCATGAATCTACTGGAACTCTTTGAGGGTGCTGAAATTTTACCCATATGTAGATCCAAACTATGAATATGAATATAAAAAAGGTTTTAACACAGTTCTTTATTGAAGAATAATGAACTCAAGTTCTCACAGGAAGAGAGCTTATTTTTCTGTGGAAAAGCAACCGATCAACAGATAAGAAATAAATAGTAACAACAAAGAGTCATCTATCACAGTAAAAATTGCCAGCAAGAATGAAGCTCCACCTCAAGCTTCTCTAGTACTGACATGTGCTGACCAGCTTGCTCTTAAATGATCTGGTATGGGGATAAGTTGTGAGTTGGTAAAGTCTGCAGATTACACATAGTTATTGGGACAATCAAAAGCTGATGGCACAGGGTTGCAGAAAAATCTTAGAGCATTGAACAACAGGATGATAAAAAGGCAGATAAAATTAATGCTGGTAAGTATGAAGTAACATACATGGGAAAAAATAGCAATTATTATAAGCACACACCAGCCTCTAAGTTAGCAAGAGAGAGACTTTGAAATCTCAAGAAAGAGATTTTTGAAAATCCCCAGTAAAACTGTTAGAAATTATTATTTTCTTCTAGTTGTATGGTATAAGAGTATAAGCAAGGGATGGTTTCCAGGCAGAGGTATTAGCTTTGTCAGTAGCTTAACTGTGAAAGTTCTCAAATATTAACAAAGAAATAGAGAAAAAGGAAGTTGCATTGCATTACTGCAAAGCCTGTGCCTTGAATATTGCAGGGAAAACTGGTCACCCTATTTCAGAAAAGTGGCAATAAAACTAGAAGATAGGTTGAGAAGGTTGTCAAAGCTGAACAGAGGTATGGAGTTACTTCTGTCTGAGGAGAAATAAAGTGGGACTCTTCATCTCAGATGATAACAGTTGATAACATGACTGTGGGGGATCTGATAGAGATGTCAAAATCATAAATGGCTCACAATAATTTCTCACAATGCAAGAGATTGGTGGAGTCAGGTAAAAAAAGTTATAACCAAATAAAAAGGAAACTACCTCTCCAAAAAGTATATAACTAAATCGTCTGTTGTAATGGATTTGTTAAAAGTATAAATGAATTAAAAAAGAGCCCAGACAGCTTCACAGATCATAGTCCATCATTGGCATGACTTCCAGCTTGACAAATCCCTAAATCATCGACTGAGACAAGCTGCGAAGATACATCAGCAGAAAGGTCACACTCTTCTTGCCCTATTTGTCATGTTCCTAAACACCCACTACTGGCTACTGTCACAGTCACAGTGGAGGGGTAGTTGAACTGGTGTTTTAAACCCAAGTAAGTGAATAATTTTAAAATCCAGCCCTGGTAGTGAAAAAAACAATCGAAAAGGCCTTATTCTGTCAGTATTCCAGCACTATGACTCATTTTTTATCTAACGAAATCTTCATGCCAATTAATCATTAGGTTTTCTGAACAAATATTTGTATTTTAATAAGAATGATAGAAATTTGTATATTGAATATCATCTCAATTCTTCCTGTGGTCAGAGGAGCTGATTCACTATCTGATGCTAATATCCAGTTTGTACTTAATATGTTCAAAATAAAAGGATGTAAAATTACTCACATTGCCACTTCATTAATTTACATATTAAATGTTCCTCATCCTACTGTGGTGAGTGAAAAAATACAGAAGATGACAAGGAACAAAGAAGAGACGGTGAAACTTTTCTCCTCTGTTACTCTATCTAAAAACATGCAGACATAGGGACAAGAAGATATTGCTTTCACAACAGGTATTTCAAGAGAAAAGTATAGATATTAAGCCAATAGGAAAGATTTTTTTCTCTGATAAATTTTAAATATTTGCATTTGAAATCACTGAATAGATAATTTTGGACTTGGGAAGGAAATGCAGCTTTCCTTAAAGCAGTATTTGCATTTGCCCGGTAAATCCAGTCCTTATAGATCGAGATGTCATGAAATCAAAAGTTGCACTGATGCCATGTTACAATGCCATGCTAGAAAATCACTTGCTTAGTCATCGTCCTCTGGAGAGGCAGTGTACCAGTATCTCCTGGGAAAGTCACAAACCTAGAAAAGCCTGTTTTTTCATAGCCTATCTCTAAATGGAAGGAACCTCCCTTGTATTTCCTTGCATACCCACTCAGTAGTGTCTAGCACAGTATCTTTAGATCAAAGCATCTAAATGATTTAGCTCTATAGCATAAAGGACCAAGAAAGCCATCAGACATGTCCAGAATTAGCCATGCATTGCAGTAAGTGAAAGGTGTCTCAGTGAGGGGGTAACTTCATTGGATTTATCACTGTTGTGTACTTTGCACCACCATTTATGGTAGGATAAAGAGAGCTGTGAGTTTGACGAGAGTTTCTCCTTCTGATGTGGGGACCTTCAAACTTTGCACTGGGCTAAATAACTTTGCAAGATCACAGGCTCTGCAGAATTGCACCAAAAGTGTATGGAGGAGGAATGCTATATACATACATGTATACTTATGCACTCTCTCTGGACAGCAGAAACTGACAGGCAGAGGGAACAGCTGATGCCACCAAGTTACCTGCAAGAGTGACAAGCCCCCCTCCTGACTCTCAATCTAAAAAGTGGCCATGAATTTGCTTTGCTGGGTAGACTAGGGAATGGCCTTGCTCAGGAGAGAAAAATCTAAAAAATACGGTCCTTCTGAGAGAGATGAGATGGTGATGCCCAAGATTAAGTCCCTGTGCTAGGGACAGATGGCTGACTTGTGTCTACCTGCTTGAGCAGAGGTGAGTTTGGTCCTTTCAGATTCACTCTCTTTCTGTGATTACAGTTCTCTGCCTGTGCTGGGTCACTGACAGCTAAGGACAGATGTGCATGAGGGAGTTGTGGGTATTTCATCTTCTCTCCAGATCCCCACCATCTATATCAGGCTAAAAAAGTGGAGAGAAACAGTGCACTTGTGCTAGGATTGTGCCAGCTACCAGCACCCCTGGAGGAGTGAGAGGTCTAGAAGAGAAGCTCATGTACCCTCAGAACCATTATGTATTCTGCAGATGAACTTTTTTATATATAAGGGTTTGTATGATTTTATATTTTTAGAGATCAGGTTGGGCTGGGTAAGGGCTGTGTTTTCATAAGACTTCTAAGCAATTTGGGATAGTTTCCACCGACTACACTGAAAGACACTGCTGTTTGTCATTCTAGCATGTACAAAATACATATTATAGAAGCAGATAAAATTGTGATCTCTCTGCTATGAGAAACCTAGGCAAAGATCTTCAATACCAAAAAATGCCTGTTTTCAGTATGTCCTGAAGAGAGAGGCTTATGTCTTGATCTCCAAACCACAGCTCCTGGCTCTCATGAGATGGCTTTCATGTTAATTGTCTCCTCAAGGTTATTTCTCAGGCTCTTGGCACTTCTGTTGGCTTCCTTGGCTTGTTACTCAAGCCTGGCATTGTCTTTTGGTTATTCCTGCTATTCATCTTCCTACTGCTTATCTTGGCCTCTCCACTCTGTTTCTCATCCTCCCTCAACAGAATTGGCATTGCTACCTTCCCAAGCTTTTCTCTTAGAAGCTCTGACAAATTTTTTCATCTCCCAAGGCATATCTATTAATTCCCCTAGCTGTTTCCTTATCTCTACCAAGTTTCTCACCTGTTCATTTCCCCAGAGCATTCCCTGGTGTTACAGCACACCTCTTAGTTATTCCAGGACATTTCTTACCCCCCACCATACCTCTGTTTTATTTACTTTGTCATACATTCTCTCTGCCCATGGATTTAATCTCTCATGATCCAATTCTTCCCTCTCAGCTGATACGGGTATAGTGGAGCTTCTATGAGAAACCCTGCTTTGCCAACACCACTCAGTCAGAGCAACTAGTGTTGCAGCTGGGAATGGAATACACAGGTACTTGTAAGGTCTGCCATGTTCAGACAGTCCAGTCTCCCAACCCTCAGGAACCATAGATGGGCAAGAAGAATGCCCCAAATTTTGGCCTGTGAATGTCAGTAGGACAGGAAATAGGACAGAGTTTCTGGCTATAGTTCTGCACAGAGACTTTTTTAAAAAAGAAAGAAAAATATCTGAAGGTAGATGAAATCATATTTACAACAGCAAGAAAAGAAATATCTAGCAAGGTTTCACCGTCATTGTACTGTTTACTGTATTGACTTTTCCAGACAGCCTGTCCCAAAATGCACAAAGCAACAAAGAGAGGTGTCCACCCATGTCCAGGCATGCAGCTGGTGTCCCTTGACGTCTCCAGAGAGTAAGGTCACTCTGCTGAGCACAGTTCCTCTAGGAGCTGCAAGTTCATGTGCCCTCTGCACCCTTTCCAGACCTACTGGTTGTGTTGCCTCTTCTGTCTCCAGACCTCTTACCCTTTCACCAGCCACACCAGCATCATTAGCAAGAAGTTCAGTTACTTTGCAGAAAATCAGCTTGTGGGCTGTAAGTCTGAGCAGCTCAAGGGCCTCCCTAGACTGGTAGGCATCACTGCAAGTCAACAACATGCAAGTGAGAAGACTCTGACTTCAGTCTTTGCCTGGGGCCTTTGTGAACTTTGTGATTTCTCTCACTGTTGCACTGCATGCTCATGTTGTTCCACAGAGAGTATGTATCAATCTACTTCTACTTGCTGCACTGTGAGACCAAGTCTCCTTACTTGCATGTTTTTCCATTCTGCATTGCAATCCTGTGCTGAACAACTGTTTATTACCTAATATAGTTTGTATGGAGGATAAAAGGTATACGCCATAAACAAAGGTTGTTAGTTTTAGCTAGCTTCTTTTCAGACAAGTTAAAGGATTTTCTGGATCATCTATTTTCACTATAGCAGGCACTGAGTCCTACTCATCAGAGTTTAACATGTTCAGATAACCTGCTCTTGGAATTTGCGTGGGTTGTGACTTTAATTTGCTTATTAATCAAAAAGCAGCAGCACACCAATGGCATTTATGCAGATGAATCCCTCTTCTACGATGGAAGAATTTATCTTCATATTCAAAGAATGCAATTGTCCTGAGTCAAGTTCTGTTAATCAGAAACTATAAACAACCCAGCTCTGATGAGAAATAATAAGTGGAGGGAATGCAAGTAATCAAAAGCATGCGGCTTTGCAACTGAAGCACCTGAAAGTACATAAGTGCTTCTGTGCAGCGTACTCCTGGTCTGCATAAAAATAAATAAATAGAAATGAGATCATTTTATTTTTATCATGTAGGAGTTGCAAATCACAGTGAGTCAGTGGTATGATTAACAAATTTTATTCTTGGAGACAAAAATAACATGCAATCATCCAGCAATAAGAAAAACATTTGAAATCAACCTTTCCTTGGTAATCTCCTACACATTGTCATTTCTTGCTTTGGGCCATATCAGAAACCCCTTACTAAATGAACCTTTTCTGGAAGAGCAAGCTTTCTATCTGAATAGGAGATCTCAGCCTCCTAAATTAGAGTCAGAGCAATAAATTTCCACTTGGAGTCTTTGCTCCGCCTTCTCTCTGATTGTAAGAGACTAAGCAAAGTCATCTCTGAGAAAGACCCAGAAGCAAAACTGGACAGCAGGAGACATCTCCCATACATCATGGTAACGTTAGCACTGCTCTTACTGATTAGTGTTAGCTGCATCTTGATGCTGTGATTTGTAGTCTGTTTCTTTGGCAATGCTAAGTGGACCAGCAAAGAAAGCACAAGATCAGAGAAAGGCCTCTCAACATCAGATTCTAGAAGGTTTTGGATGATTTTTCAAGGGTCCTCCAAAACATTTTAAAAGACCTTGCTCTTCCAGTGAATATCCAAATTACAGAAGTTGTGCAGGTATGATAATGCACTGACTTCCTTCATATAAAATGTAGGGGGGGTTTTTGTCCTTTAACACCACTTGCTGTTGGGATAGGATGGTGAGATTGTGGAAAAAAAAATTAAAATCAAATTTGCAAATATATTTTTCAGACTTTACAAAGATCTCAAAATTATGACTAAAACTGTAAAAGAAAATGAATGATCTACTCTTTGGACCTAAAGTGCTTCTATTTGTGATAGATACACATCTTCTTAGGTAGTCACAAGGGATGGGTTAAAATTTTAAGTGAACAGTAATAAATCATTGTCTTGGGCCATTGTTCTACAACTGAGAAATATTAAACCTTTTGGTGCCTTGGGGGCTAATTTTCCTCACTCACAAAAATGACTTGGTTGTCTTAACCAATAATATTGAATAGACAAAAAAGGCAACATACTTATTTTAGGGTGACATGCAAACCAAATTCCTCAGATCTATCCATTTCACAGTCCTCAGGTTTGCAGAGGCAGTGGCTGTGCCAGTGCCTCACTCACCCTCCTCCAGCCACTCCTCACTCCGGGGTCCCCAGGCAGAGAGCTCCTCCTGCCCTCGTCGTCCCAGTAGCTCCCTGCTCACACAGTTTGCAAGCAGACCTGGCTGGCCTCTGTTTCTGATAGGTCGGGAATTTTAGGCATCAATGATGAGATCATATGCAGGAAGGTAAATGCTGAACAATAGATAAAGAAATGGTGAACAATACTGCCAAAGTATAACAAGGCAGAAGTTTCATCAACATTCCTGTTCTCCTAAAGTCCCTGCTGTAACAGCTGTAACAGCATATTGAGGTCTTCTTGCAGCACTGCTAGCCTGAGCTCCGGAGAAAGGAGCAGCCAGCCGCAGCACCCTATCCTCAGAGCTCTCTCTCTCAAGCACACACACCCAAAACATGCTTTAGCTCCCGGAAACAAACTCTTGTGTCACGCTTTAGGTTTCAAGCAGCAGTGATTTTGAAGGGCTTCCAAGGCAGAAGGATTGGTTTGTTGGTTTTTGTTTTTTTTTTAAACTCTGGACTGGAATATCTAGACCAGGCTTCTACCTTTCCCAATGATCATAAAACTGTCTCAACAAAATGCTGTACAAACACAAGACTGTCCTTCATCTGGAAAGAGGAGTATGGACTGCTGAACTTTTTTGGCTGCCACCTCTGAATTTTCACTTGCAGTGAACTCCATGATTTTGCTGATGACCATTGCACTTGCAAGAAGTACATAGAGGAAAATCCCTGAACCTATATTTGTTCCAAGTGTCTTCCAGCAGTTTACAATGAGCCACCAGTTCTCAAAGTACTGCTTAAGCTGCAGCGGTGTTTTGGGAAACAATATTGAGCTTTGTGTAGGATTGACAGAGGGACCATCCAATGCTGCATATCAATTCTGATGAGGGAGCAGTAGGAGGTACAGAAGACTCATTTGTCTGTGCTTGTCAGTTAAAGGTAGTTGTTGGGGATGCAATAAGGTAACATTGATATGGTCTACGTATAGAAGAAACTAGCCTCATAGTTTGAACAGCAGAAAGTATCATTTTACAAAAGAACTGCTTTTACCTTCTTGTAGTCCTTGGCCCTGTTTTGGAGTTAATAATATTATTGTGACCTTTTCTTAATGAGTAGCTCAGATCTCCTGGAGTCTTACGAAGAGCATTCTGAGCACATGAAATATTTGGTGCACTGGTTCTCGTGAAGAGTATGTGTCTTTTTTTTTTTTTCTGTATTGAAGGGGTTTGATATCTCAACCTGGTAAATTCTGCAATTCTTTTTTCAAGGAACAATTTTTTGAATATTAATAATTCAACAAACTGAAAAGCGGGGATGCCGGGATTGCTTGGTTATTGCTGTTGTGTTGTGCAGGCAGACTACTTGAGCTGCAATTTAGCTGCCTTGAGCACAGTTTGCAGATTGGCTGCAGTGGTGTGGGACTCATTTCGGACTGAAAGACCTCACCAGGAGACCAGGTAGAGAGGTGGTTGGTGCCCAATATTAAAACTAGCCCTAATGTGGGTTTGCTATATAGAGACATCAGTGTTGACACATAACCTGAGGCAGGGAGAAGGGGCTGTTAAAGGCAGTTTGACGATGCACTGTGCTCTTGTGTAGGTGGTAAGGAATATGTTCAGTCCTCAAAAATAGCCATGCAGCCCATGAAAAGACAATGGGAATTTACACGTAAACTGGGAGAGCAGTTGAGCTGAGATCCACATTGAGTTTTTCTTCTGCTTGGTTACTTATGATCTTCCATTAAATTTGTCAGGAGAGCGCACAGTGGGGCTGTGGAAGGCGAGATGATAAATCCCATCTTCCTGACGGAGATGTCAGCCCATGTTGGGCTATGAGGTGGATGGGTCTTCAGCTGAGGACTCCTGCATTTATTGTCCAGCACCAGTCCTTCTCTATGTATTTTCTACAGCTGTTTTAACTACCGAGACAACAGGTATGACACTGTCTTGCAAATACATCAGTTCTCAGCACAGGGCAACAGGAATCTGGGCAGGAGTAAAGCACACTGTTGTCTCCAAATCATTGCCTGAGAAGTGGAAAAGAAATATCCCAAGGACCCCAAGGAAGTTTCTCCAGAAATGTGGAAGGACTTGACCCTGAGCTTATGTCTCCTTATTGTGTGCAACAGCAGTAGCCTCCTGGCCGTTATTTATTTTTGTTGCATATGTGTGAGGAAGAACTCAATACCTTTTGGATATTGTGGTTTACACCAACATTATTCATGTCTTTTCCCAGGCCTTTACAAGCTGGGAAAGTCACCTTGTGTTCAACCAATACTGGGTGTATCCTGCTTCAGCTATTGTCAGGGAGCCAGCATTTCATCACTCGGCAGGCACATTGCAGTCACATAATGGAGGCAGGAACTCAGCTGAAATAAAGCAATGCTGAGAGCTTGTCAGAAATGTAAATGATATTGCACCTATTGTCAGCGACATATCCTCTATTGTTCTCACAGTTGTTTCCCAGCTGAAAAAATGCTGGGGAGCCTGCATGATGAAACCAATGCCTGCTTATTGTAACATGCTCCATCAGGAACAGCTAACAGACCTCACGCTGCAAGTAGCATACGTCTGTGGCAAGGAAAACTGAATACTGAAACCCGGTGTTCATAGTGCTGCAAAGCTGCAGCTGCATAGTTTCCGTTGGCTGCATCAGCATCGTAGGGAAGGTTGAAAATGCACAGTTTACTGTAGTCTGGGGGGAAAGGTGGTTCCTTTTGACCTGTGCTGGAAGTAAAGCTAGAAGGGTCTCACCAGCTTTGGTCCAGAAGAGGAAGTGTAGCTCCTCATGAAAAAGTGAAAGAAAAAGAATATAGATGAGAGCCAAACAAAGAAAAGCTTTAGTCCCGGTAAGTTCACAAGGTATTTCTGGGTACAGTTTATTTAGCTGTCCTTAAAGAAAGGAAACCTGAAAAAATGGTGGGTTTTAGAAACTGAGAAAAAAATATGCAGGCATGTTGACAGATGTGTTATTGAGAGAGACGTGAGATGCCATTTTCTGCAAGCGTGTTACTTTCAGGCACCTTGCTGTGAGTATTTTGCTCCATTCCAATAGTGTGACACAAGCATTTCCCACGATGCTTATAACCCAGGCCTTCAGGGCTCACTCATGAAGACAGGGCTTGCTTATGTGTATGAATTTGGCTGAGCCTGACCACAGAAGAGAGCCTAACTCAGAATTTTCCTTATGTGAACTCTGAGATGTTGAAAATGCTTCTTATGCTGAATGCAGAGGAAAGTACCTTGATTAACTTACTGAATATGTTTTTGCAACAGTTCTTGTTGAAGTGATAGGCGTTTTGACCTTTCATGTTTTTAAACCATTTTAAAAACCTCAAATTTCAAATGGAGAATTGCTTTGGAAAGGAAGGTGAAGATTTCATCTTGGAAATGTCAGATCAGTTGGTTTAGTAAATGTAAATGTCTTAATGAAGGTTTTGTTTTAAAAATTGAAAGATCCTTAAATGTCAGCCCCTTCCCACAAGCAGTTTCTGCTTTGATGAATCCTTGCTTTTTGACAACTGAAATATTTTGTCAGAAGACATCCAATCTGTTTTACTTGCAAACACTTCTGTTGTTCGCAAGTACCTCAGGCTCTCAGTCAGTAGGTCACAGAGGAGAGGATGAGTTAGTGGGTCATTGCCCCTTGGGCAATTTTTTCTGGCCAGTGGCTCCTAATGCAAAAGAATTAAGGAAGAGTGGCAAAGACAGATAAGGGATAATAATTGCCCTGTTCTTCTTCTTCCTCATAGGCTCACACAATAAGAAAAAGAATGCCACTTTTTCAGATTTCTTTCTGTAACACTTTTAAAAATTTCTTTCCCTAAAGTTTCTCTCTTCATTCCTCCCCACGTTTTCTCTCTACTGGTTGGTATTTCAGTAAATCTCAGAAAATTTAGTTCTATCTATTTCATTAGGACAACAGCAGTGTTAAAGTCAGGTGCAAGAAATGACATCGTGTATGTACATTGCAGAAGTACTGCTCATCACTTTTTAGAGGAGTTTCCCATGAGGTAATGGCATGAGTCAGCATGGAGGCTGTACAGCACGGACACAGTGAAACACAGGCAATTTGCACAGAGATCAGTGTGATTAGTTTGGTGTCTGTTGTCTTTGACCAGTTCTCTGATCACACCAAGATGTTTCTTTTTTTTTTTTTTTTTTTTTTTTTCAGCAGTGGTTTTTGCAGAAGGAATAAATGTGTAGGGATACAGATCTGTGGCTGCACATGTCTGGAAGAAACTGTAAGGACTAAGCAAAGAAATTTGTTACTTGTAGGTACCTGCCAGACAGTGAGTGTACAAGGTCAAATTTGGTCTGTGGAAAGATGCTGGCAACTTTAGCAACGTTGGTGGAGGTCACATGTTCTTGGTTTAGTAGAAGTTGGCCTGGATATATGAAAATGCTTTGCTGTAAGAAAATCTTTTTTTTTTTTTATCAGAAAAATGTCCTCAATCTAATAATACAACACATGCAAAAATACCCTGTGTCAGGTTTTTTTTCCTCTCCATTTACCTCCCCTTTACCTTGCTAGGTGTGAATGGAGCCATTATCCTTTGAATCCCCTTCCACTTTGGGCTCCTTGCAGGCAGCAGGAAGAAATGTGAGGTCTTGCATTCACATCAAGTTAGTATCAATCTTCTTGACCCCTTCCCCTTCCCCTTCCTATAGCACCACAATAAATTGTAACAACTATTTATTTCATGGTAGATCTTCCGTGCCATTTGTCTTAAGCCTGAATAGCAGAGACACAATACAGACATGTACTTTCCTTATGCACAAAACCTCAGTACAGATGTCTTTGTGATATCACAACACGATTTCTTTTTTTATTTAAAGCACATTCTTCTACTTATTTCTAGAACTCTGCCCTGTAATGGGTCACTTGTCTGTAATTTGCATTTTAAACCTGTCATTAGAGAACTGCTTAGCAGTACCTGTTGCAGGTATCTTTCTGCCTCCATCTCATCTGCCTTTAATCCACTGAGTGGGTGTTTGCCTTTGATTGTAAGAAAGTTCCCAGATGTATCACCCTTCATTTCCAAATAGCTGGAAGGTAACTTTCAGTTATTTGACTACTTTACCTATCCTGCCCAGATTTAAGGCCAAGTCTAGAAAAGGTGATTCTGCAATATTCCCAATGATGATAAGATTTTTGGGGCATTTCTTCACCTGATGAGACTGTGTAAGAAATTTTACAAGGGGATTTCCTTTTTGTTTGTGTGGATGAAATTGCCAGGTCCAGCAACTATAATCTCAAGAAAGTGGCATAGTTTATTTCAGTGTTTGAGCTAAGAAATAAATCCCCAGTCCCTTGAAGAACAGGTAATTAAATCAAATTACTTAAGGCTTTGTGAAACCCAATTTTTTCCACATTAAAAAAAGAATCACAATTTTATTGGTTAGGTGAACATTATTTATGTGATTAGAACTTCTGGTATACGATAGATGGAAGAAAGGTGGGAAATGACCACCTCAAACACAGAAGCATGTGAATACACAGTAGCACTAAACATTTCTGGTTAAATGTGTCTGGGTTTAGATTCACATCCTTGGACAACACCAACACATAGTTCTCTTAATTCTGGTCAAAATGATCCTATTTATCTAAACTGAACGGAAATGAATGCTATTAATTAAACACAGATGGAGTTTTGTTATGTGATCTAGAGTAAAAAGGAAAAGACAAAAAGGGCTATTGAATTATGTTGAAAATTATCTTAAATATTTCTCTCATTCTTTACACAAACAGCAAATGTCACTACTGTGTTCTTTCATGAAATTTAAAAAAAAAAAAACATGATTGTGGGTGCCATGGAACTGTAGGTTAGGCAGTGTTGAGACCTCCTGTTCAGCTCTCAGTTGACTTTTTGCAGCACTGAAGAGCTCGCTTTGTGCACAGATCAAATGTGAGAGAAAAGTTGCATTGTGCCAACTGCATCTGCCAATGGGTAGGTTCATGATTCAACTACTGAACATGCTTGTATTTAAAAACAAACAAACAGCTTACAAAGAGAATCGGGGAAGAGTGCATTAAAAATTTATTTACTGTGAACATGCCCTTCAGCCTCCTGCTACAGTGTGCGTGTTGGGATTTGTTCATCCCCAGTTGCTGTGTGATGTTTTCTTCAGACTGGCAGACGAGGGTTTTCTTTTCTTGCCGTTGGGCCTGGATCCCATGCAGGAACATGATTATGTTAAAAATCTGATCAGTAAAGCAAAATTCCACTTGAATTGAAAGAACAAACCCATGGGTATCTGATTGCAACTTGAAGCACAGAGTCATCAGGGGGTATTTGAGCCCTGACACAACATGAGATACGTAAGGAATTTCACAGACTCATGAATTTTGGACTTTTGTACTTCATCCATTGACACTGGAATAATTTACAAGACAGAATTGTGGTTCACCCTGCCACTTTGGGGTAAGCACCATTGTGCTGCTCATGGCACCCACCCAGTAAGAGTCACCTTTCTCCTCCCCTCATGGCATTCAGTCTCCTCCCTCTTGGCCCAAGGATCTGCATTCCCTTGCTGCTGCCCTGCCCTCGCTGCTGTCCCAAGGGAGCATCCCCTCTCCTTCCCTGTCCCACAAACAGCCCACCCCTCATCCCCTCGCTGCAGGAGTGGGCCTCCTGTTGCCATGGGCATTTAAAAGGAGAATCTACTCAAGCTGGCGTGGCAGAAGGCACTGTTATACTGGCTCGGTCTCACTGCCAGTGTTTCAGAGGAAGGCCGTCATGAGGAACAGCAGGCAGAGGACCAGCCCTCATGCTTGCACTGGCAGGGAGCAGAATGCATGCAGCAGGTCTTGGAGTCACCTCTGCTGAGCAGATTGCAGCACTCCTTCCACAAAGAGGTGCTGGCTGGTGCTAACAGCCGCATGAAAAATTATGCAAAGACTTAAAGCAGAGCTCTCACAAATAAAAATGAGGATGGAATGTTGTGATTTACACTGTCCCTGAACTGCAATGTTGGTCTGCCTCACTTTTTCCCTTGAAAGTAATCAACCTCGTGAATTCTGCAGTGGCACTTACTTTATCATGAAAATGACAGAGCAAAACCCAAATGATTGCCATCCTCTGTTATACTGTTTCTATATCTTGGTGGAAAAAACATCAAAAGGTTGTCCACAGAGTTTTGGAAAGCACTACACTGCTTAACCTACATAAATAAATAAATAAATAACATAAATAAAACACCACACTTGGGCTTTGGATTTTAATTTATTGCACTATTTTATTGCTTTCATTTTGTTTGTTTACTTGGAGATGAGGAAGGGAAAGAGAGCAAAAACTGTGAGTGTTGTATTGGAATATATCTATACATTTTTTTCTCTTTCTTTTTTTCACATAAGTCATGAAATGAATAAAATGAGGTCAAATAAAGTTAAGAAAATCCAAATTTAACCCTAATTTCTACTAGCTGCAGCACAGACGGCTCTTCCTTTATGCCCACAGACTTTTTGCTCAAAAAAGTCAGGCTATTTTAAGAGTTAAGTAAAGCTGACAAACATTGTTTATATCATTGCAAGGGGTGGGTAAAGAGATTTCCTCAGGGATACCGTCAGAAACTATTTGAAAGTTCAAGGAAAGAATCTTCCACAGCTTTCCTGGTGAGACAGTCCCGCAGCTCATTAGCACTCATTGAGTCTTTCCTGCTCTTTAGGCCCACCCTTCCTTTATTTTCTTATAGTGAGATATTAATTTGTGATTGTAAAGTGTAACAGGAACCAGTCATATTTGTAACAAGTCAAACCCTATGTAATTTTGCATAGTGCTACTAAAGTTTTCTGCTATAACATCCAATAATATTCTTGCTGACTAAATTACATTTTTGTCCTGCTCCATATGGCAGCGCTTTCTTAGGGAAATGAAGTTGCTTTACTTGGCTTGAAATATGAATAAAACCTAATAGAAACCTTTCCCTGAACCTTTCTTCTCTGTCTAAGCCTACTTGCATATATAGTAATTCTGTATAAAGGTCACTTCCAATTTTCTTCACCCTGAAGGCTTCCCAATAAAACCTCAGAAGATGTCCTGACAAGCTCTGCCTGACATCTTTCCCTCCAGTTTCAAAGTGATGATGACACCACTGTGTTTGCCTCCCTGGGAACCTGGCAAAAGCACGAGTGTGCACGAAGAGAGTCTTCACTCATTAAAACATACAGAGACGTCATACAAAGGAGCCTTTTTTACTTATCTCCAGGTAAGATTTTAAAGAACAGAAAGGGGAGAAAAGTGGAGAAGACCTTTAATGCATTGTCTTTTGTATTAATGATTTCTATAGGACTTTCATCATAACAGATCTCAAGTTTCTTAAGATCTTATGGACTGTTTAATCACACATGCACATATACCATCACCTGTTAACTGTATGGAAGTTGGAGACCAAACTAACGCAGGCATACAAAGTTTGTGAGCTGCAATGCCATGAAGTTCAGTCCTACAGTAACCTGGATGACACAGGTCACAAAATGCTGGCAGTGCTGTCAGGGAGTGAAAGTCATCTGACTTCAGTGGAAACATGCTGACCTATTTCCCAAGCCAGTCTGGCCTGGAGCTGGGTTTGTCTGCAGAGTGCACAAACCAGTTTACACCTTATGAACTGTCCTACAGGAGCAGATGGGACCCCTATGCCTGTCTCCCCATCACCAATCTCGCTCACCAGGGTCTGGCTTCTGGGGAGTGAAATACATATCCTGCAACTGGTTTTTCATATTCTGTTTAACTTCTTTATTTTTTATTTTTTAAAAAAAAAAAAAAAAAAAAGTGCACCTTGTTACATCAGATTAGTGAAAGGAAACAATTTGCCAGTTGGCCGGTTTTTAGCACACACTGAACACGGTCTTGAATAGTTCCCATAATATTAATGTATGGTGTCTTTGTCCTCAGGGCATTTGCTATTGCCAGATGTTTCTCCCTCCTGCTGTGTGAAGCTCAGAATTGCAACATATGCTGCAAAACACATTCCTTTGTTTCTTAACTCCTGCACCCACATTTTCACCTGATGTTAATCAACATAGCTAAAATCAGTCTAGGGCAGATATTCAGCTGTTCTGGAGATACTCTGCCACGCACCTGGGTCTGTCTGTTGGTTGCTCCTAAAGCCCTTGCAACAGGACAGATTTATGTACAACCCTTCCTTCTCCACAACTATGCAAAGCAGCACTGGTGTCTTCAGAGTCAAGGATTTAGCAGATGGGGCAAAATCTGTGTAATGACAAAGACAAATAACAGATAATGTAATGCAGCAAGGGTGGAAATAATGCATATATTTTACTGTTGTAAAAGGACCAATTTAAAGATGTATGCATCCATATTCAGTTCCCGAGCCTGCCACTGCCAAAGTGAAGTGGATTTCATGCACTGAGGATACTTGAGCAACAGGCAGTGAACATCTGAGGTGGTGAGCACACATGGTCTTTGGGACCACAGATGGTCTTTGGGGAGCTGTGTCCACAAAAGGGCTCACCACTGCCAGTGGCTCATGTGCTCTGTGATGCTACAGAGCACCAGTGTCTTGCAGCACAGTTCCTATGTTGCTCCCTTACCACCCACAGTGACCAGGAAAATCAGGTGTAGCAGTTTGAGCAGCAGATGTTACTGCCAGGCCTGTTTTCCCTCATATGAACCCCTACATGAGCAGAAGACTAGAGGTAACAACCTCTAGGGCTGGGTGGTGGTGAGCCTCTGGAGACCATCACCTCTCCCACTGGTATGCCAGGAGCTGGCAGCATGAGTGATGGCCCTAAAAATCTTCTTAATTGGCTTTTTTTCAAGAACAGTGCTCTGCAAAGGTTACAGCACTGAGAATGGAAAGTCAGCAGGGGTTTGTGGTCATGTTAGAGTCAATGGGTTGCTTCATGTGTGTCCTGTGGCTGAGGGCAGACACATTTCAGTGTTTTTATTTTTTTAAACATCAGATGAACACTGACTTCAGATTTTCTGATGTCTTTATCTTTGAGAAACCAAAGCTTATTAAAGATATGCTTTCTCCTGCTCTGCAGGTGGTCACTAGCTATTTCAGTCCAGAAGAAGAAAAGAATTCCTTTGAGAAAAGTAATGATAACTCCTTCTAAATGCCTGCTTTTCTTACAAGTTGGGGTCTAAAGGCAAGTCCTAACAGTGGTTCCCTTACTATCTGAAAACATACTTGCTTTCTTAACCCAGGTGCTTGGTAACAGCAAACAATAGTTTTGATTTTTCTTTTTTCCCTTTTGAAGGGTATTGACAGTTTTCTGTTGCTAAATGAAAAGAGGATTTTCAGTTCAGCAGACTGACAAATGAAGCATTGTACCAATCTATACTCATAATCAAAATGAACAGCGCAAAACAGATCTTAGCAGCTCTTGTAATAGCTATAAGTGCTGCATTTTGCAAAGGAGGGATTTTGTTGGTACAATAACACTTCATCATATCTTGAACAAAGCCTCTTGGGTGATATGAGGACAGATTACACTTTATTTCTACAAAAAAGGTATCCAGGGCCCACAGAACATCTATATAACTGAAGTTCCTTAAGAATCAAAGAAATTTTAGCCAAGTCTCTTTCCTGAAGGGAACCTTGGAGTAAAATATTAATTTGCAAGTTGTATTGTAAATGCATAGGTAGCTGAAGATGTTAAATTATTTTATGGAGTCTTGATGCTTTTACAATGACCTTTATTTTGAAGTAATGGGAATATTGGAAAAACACTGCTACAAAGTCTAGCCAGAATTTTAATGAATTTGTCTGAGTTGTGCTTGCATCTCTTTCACATTCATTTACAAGGTATGTCGGGACCCCTGACAGCATTGCCTAAGTCTGAAGCAGTAGGAAGTGATACCCTTCCAAGTCCCGGAGGGCCTAAGTCTAACCCATGGCTGGTTATAAGCAGTTCCTGCTGGGACTGATGCTGCTGAGCATCCTTCTCCCCAGGAAGATGCAGATGGCTGAGGAGATGGGAGGCAACACACCCTCAGAATGTTTAGGGATGACACCCAGCTGGGGTGGGCTGTGGGACACTGGAGAGCAGGGCTCTGCAGGGGTCTGGACACACAGAGGAAGGGGGCAGCACTGTATTTATTAAATAAATAAATATACCTTCTCTACTTTGAATTCTTTTGTTTACCCCTCCGGCTGGAAAACAAAACCCAAAACCATGATTTAATACACCAGTGACCATATAGCAGCCGTATACAGCTCTTGAGTTCCAGTTACTTATTGAAAGCTGACATAATACAATTAACAATAGTTTAGTCTTATGTTTAAATAACAATGAAGAAAGTATGTCCTCTTGGAAGATATTTAGGAAGAAGGGAGAAATTTTTCATTGTGAATTATAGCTTAATTTTATTTAATATTTTATACTCATGTGAAATTTGGGACCACGGGGAGCATGGAAACTAATCCGTTCATCCAAGACCAATTTCTGTTACTGGCAAAAGCCTGTGTGACTGAAAGAAACTTGGCATGAGAAAGACACTTGGAAAAAAAAATGTTGATAGCAGAGTGATGAAGTCTCTCTTGTCCACCCTCATTACACTATGCAATCCCCTTAATTAGAGTGACATAGCATAAGTAAAACACTCAGTACTGGATTATTTTGACTTGCATAACAACCATGCCACACACTAGGGAACGTAGAGGTCAAGAAAAGGAATATTCCACTTCCCAAACTCCATTCTGTACTGTGTAATTGGCTATTGGTGTAATAAGGAATGATTACTTACCTTCTTAAGGCTATTTTAAAGAAACACTTTCATTATATTGGTATAAATATGTGCACATGTACTCTTTTTTATTATAAAAGCAGATTTATTTGAATTTCAGTGATGCTGGGTCTTTTTTTTATCCATATTTAAATCAACATTAACCTCTTCTGTTCTAAAATAATAATACCAGCGCAGAGTGAATATTTAGTGAATTAAAAAATGTTTTGATTTAGAGTTTGAGGTGTGTGAAATCTGGTGCAGGATCAGACAGGGGGTGTAATATGCTGTGGTTCCTGTGGAAAGTGGCACATTCTTCTGTGTGTCACCAGAGATGGTGGGTTGTGCTAATTTTGGTTGAGAAGTTCTCTAGACCTACCAGATACCCTGAACCTCATTCTTCTTTGTACAATTTAAATTTTTGTCCATGTTGAGGTGAAGCATGCAATGTTAACTGAATTACCTTCAATGAGCAGTTATTTCCCAGGTGAAGGTGTATGCTGATAGTTGTAGATCAGAGTGTAATTATTTCTTATTAACCAGCAAGTTTTGGTAAATAACCTGACTGACTGACCTAAAAGTTCAGAGCCATGTGTGGTTTGGAGTTTGCTTCCCTTCCTCTTGATGTGCCCAAATTGGCCTGTTCAGCATGCAGCAACACGGGGCTGGTGCTACCTGGTATCTACCTGGATCTGTAGGTAAGACATCCACCTGCAGATGCTGCCAAAGTGATACTCAAATGGAACTGTTACTCTTAGACATAGTCTGTTGGTGAGATTGCCTACACTGGTTATGCTTTTGTTCGTATGTTTCTTCTAAGGAATTTAGCCATTGAGCAAATTACTAGCAAACTCATAATTTATACAGTTGCATAATATTTCTAATGTGCATCATGTAATTCAAAGATTTTTTTTATACTTTTAAATTTTCCAGCTAGGGAAATTATTTTATATCAACTGAGATAAGCAATGCAGAGCCACTGATCACAAGTTACTGCATTTTGAACAAGCCCAGAAATTCCTGGCTTTGTTTTGAAGTAATATTTCTTTGACTATTTCTTGCCAAAAATAAGATGACAATGGGTGTTCCTTCTTCCCAACCGCACCTCAGCTCTGATGTCTGCAAAGGCTTCACCCTGCCCAGGAAGACAGTTTTCCAACAGTTCTTTTTAATTTGAGGAGCAAATTGTTCAGCAAAAAGTTTCTGCTGTCCGTCCTCATTCACTGGATGTTGGGGAAGTGCTTTTATTTCTTTTTGTCAGACAGATCTTATCTTGAAGATCAGAGATGAACTTGCATTTCTGCTGATTTTCCACCAGAGACCTCCATCAGCCCAAATAACTAGTTGTTTGGAAGTTATGATTACTGGGTGTTACTCAAACAGCTGAGGAGGATATGGCCTTGCCAGTTGGCCTGAGGGAAAAGGTGGAGTCCCAGGTCAAAGGAAAATGTTTCTGTGAACATTTTTTTCTTCCTCAGAGAAATTGAGGTTTGTCCAAGCAGGTGTGTTGTGAGAACCTGAAGAGGAAGGAATTTTTATGCCTTGAAGCAATGGCACAGAGATGGCAAGAATGATATAATCTAAAGTATGTCTACCGTTTTCATAATGCACGCATGGAGAACTTGAAAGAAGGCTTCCTCCTTCTGAAAAGACCAACCTATATACATCCAGACATCTTTCATTGAGGAGCATAAGTGCAAACATGTTCAATTCCTGTAAAATGAAGAATCTGGAAATAAGATTACCAGTTTACAAGAATCGCAGCAATAACAGGGGGAGGGTGGCTTCCAGCGGCTCAGAGCAGGAGAAGCCTGGTCTTCTTGCATTGTTTTGCTGGACTTCTGGTTTGACTTGAGGGCCAAAACACTGCTTCTGATGAAACGAAACAGCTAAACCTGCAAGAGCTGTCAGGACTCAGTAAGAGTTCTGTTTTAGGTTTTTGCAAGTGATTTATCCCTTGAGTTTAAATTCTTGGTTTCTTGGGTACACACTCTGAACAGTTAGAATAGCTTTGTGCCTTTGTTTTGGCATGAAACTCATCCGCTATATTATCAACACCAACATTTCCTGTGATTGAAATTGTTTGCAACATTCTCAACAAAACTAGCGTTACCTTTAAAACACATTCTGCAGTGTGATAATGAAACAAAACAGCAGTTATCTTTTACAGTCCTTAATTCTCTTGAGTGAAAGCAGCTAGGAAGCTGAAAGTATTTGAAATACACTAAAATAACCCTATAAAGTTGTTAATGCATCATTGCTATAATAGTTTGAGTCTCATCTCCTATTCTTGCAACTGTGGTTACAGCTTGCTTGAAACCATTATTTATCTGTTCTCCAAGGAAGCTAAAATGTATTTAAATCAGGAAACGATAGTTAAAACAACTGATTTCGTTCAATATATTTCTGGAAATTATACATTCCACTTGCTGCAAGTAGATCTTATTGCAAAAGGAATATTTGGGTTATTATATTTGGATTTTGGTTTCATACAGCTCTTTCTGATAATGTGCAGCACTATTCTGGGAAAAAAAAAAGAAAAAAGCTGTATTTCCTTTTTTTTTAAACTGCTGTGGTACAGTGTTAACTATAGGCTTTATGCTCAGTAAGGTGCAAGGATGAGGACTGCCTTTGTATTTGCATTTATACATGGCTGTTGTTCAACTGCGGTTTCTGGGGCTGACGTCATGCTTACACTTACTTGCTTACACATGTGTTTCAGTGGGAACTTGGGACAGGGACTTCTTTAGCCTCATAAGCTCATAATGTTGTCTGCTATTTAGACAGCTCTTTGTGTCTTCCATATCCTGTAAAAATATTTCATGGCTTATCAATCAGTAATGATTTGCTTAATGTGTTACTGATCCCACCAGGTAAAGATCACTCTTAGAAGGTGGTGAATTGAAAAAATACTTGTTGCCTATTGCAACAAACAAAATTATGATGATGTATTTGAAAGCACAGCACTGAATATGGGGGAAGGCTCTTTCAAGCAGCTTTAAACATCTGGATGATGACGACATACTTTAACCAGATGTGCTAGGCTTGTATCTAAGTGAAAAGTCAACTGGTAAAAAACTCTGTAAAAATCCATTTTTTTTTTTCATGGAATACTAAAATACTATATGATTTATTCCCAGAAGTGTTCATGATCTCAGATTGTGAATGATCAGCAAATGTGAGAAAGCAGGTTGTTTTTGTTGAAATTCAAGTTTTTTGCCATGTTTTGCTTAAAAGGGAGGGTGGGCTCTTGGCCTCTACCATGTCTTTTCTGAGGGAATATGTATACGTTTCAATATCATTTGTTAACTTTGGTCTGGCTCAAAAGGGATTTCAAAAGTAATATTGCTTAAAAGACATAGTAGCCCGAGGACCAGGAGTTAATTTGGTGGGCTGCTTGTCAAGGATTTTTTGGCTGCTATTGGTAATAATTAAAACTTCTCTTGAGGCTCTTTTAAACACAGGGAATCCAGAAATTCTGTGTGCATTTCAGGTAATAAGAAGGTACTTCTAATGGCGAGGAACAAGGCACATGGTCTAGCAATGCTCAGCTATCACTTACCAAGTCCTGGAGTGCTTCATTTCCTGACTCTTTGAGGCCTCTGATGTTCAAGCTGTCTTTCAGGAGTGTCTGCAAGGGCCAAGAACATGCATCAGTTTGCCTTACATTGATTTTTGTGGGAGCTGGAGGTAATCCGTGTGTGCCAGAGAGCACTTTATCACCTCTTTGAGGCTGTTGATTGCAAACAGTGCAACATTCCTCTGTCTTGGGAACCATTACCAGCTTTGCTAGAGACTGAGACATCAGCAGAACAACAACAAAGACAAGTAGTCAGTGTAAACTTTAAATTGCAAATGAAATTAATCTTGCAGTCTACATCTAGTCCTTGGGAGAGATGAATATTAAAACTCATGAATCATGGCAGAAGCCCCACTGTACTAAAAGAAAGTCCTACTAAAAATGAAACAAGAGTAATATCAAGAACATGGCTGACAAAAGCCCTCAAACGCATTGGCTCTTCCTAAAACACTAACACTTTCGGGATCCATCAAAATAAGTATGCATACATACAATGTGCATAGACCTGACTGAGATACATTTCTTATGAAATAAACACCACTGGGAAGTAGGCAAAAGAGATTCACACACCTGAAGTTCCTTCTTCCCCTTGTTTTTATGGTATTTTATATGGGAGTCTCAGAAATTTCATAACTACCATGGCACATTGCATAAGGCAGATGCCAATAACATGGCCCTGCTTGGTTTGGTCAGTTAAGTTGCACACTTAGTATTGGTTGCAATTTTGCTTTCTTACGTGCTCATAGCAGTGACAGAAAGCATTTACTTCAAGTTATTTTGAAATCTGCAGCTGAGATTACACTCAGTAATACAGACCATGATAACAATAGGAAAAGGGATGTTTACTGTACAGTGTCAACCCCCTTCATCTTGGCCCAAAAGTTGCACAGGGTGCCAGCACTGCCACCAGTTCACACAGCAGGGCAGGAATTCCTGCCTGCTTGGGCAGGTGGGCAGGCAGCCAGTGAGGTGGCCTTTTTCTTGGTGAGAGAGGTTGAGCTGGAAAAATTGCTTAAGCAGGCTGCACATCAAATAGATTGTGTTTTTCTTAGAACTGGTGAATGCACTGAAGTAACCAAGTAATTTCAAAAGCATGTGTAAAGATTCATGGAGCGGTGGAAATGCCAGCAGAGGGTGTATTGTCTGGGCTTTAATTCTGCAAAATGTGACCAGATTTTCTGGCAGACCTGCTCTTGGTGGACAATGTAAGCAAAATTTTGGGCAGCACCATGGTTTTTGTGGTACCCATGACAACAGCCATGCTCTCATTTCAACATCTGAGATGTCAGTGGGCAGCCATGCATTATCAGCCCCTGAATGTGCTCTTCAACTTTTACCTTAGGACTGTTGTTTACAGACTGTTGTGCTACCACAGCTGGGGCTCCTGGCTGCTTTTGGAGCTCCTGACAGAGTGACTGTATCCATGACTGATGCTACACTATCTTTAGCATGCTGCCTGGTCTGGCACCAAGTGTGAGAACAGTGTTAGGGCTACAGGTTAAAATAATTTGATACAGAGCTGGAGATTGCAAAACATTACTAAGCACCCTCCTTTTTCCCAGCTGCCAATGTAAGTTGAGTGTTAAGTTTCCCATATGAGTTACTTAGACCCTCACCAATCTCTAACTCATCTAAACCTTTTATATAAAATGTCCTAGGAGTACTAGTGCTGTGGAAAATTGTGGTGGCTCTGACCCTATTTCCATTTGCATTTTGTTTAGGAAAATACAGCAAGTCTTTCAGGTATGATGTGTAACAAAGGTCTGTTTTTAATTTGCAGCATTTTTTTTTAACAGGAAAAGTATCAAATTGTGAGACTGATTATCTGCTCTACACAATAAGAAGGGACTAGGAGAGGGAAACAGGTACAAATGGTTGGACTAGATGATCTTCAAGGTCCTTTCCAACCTAGTTGATTCTGTGATTCTGTGAAATTAAGCCAGCCGGAAGGGTCTCCTAAGGACTGAGCCGGGGACATGTAGGGCACAGCCTGCTCCAGTCGTGCTGCTTGGCTCCAGGTGGGCTCAAAAGTCCTGACATTGTTATATAACATCACTGTGTGTCAAACGCAGCATCCCTTGTCAGAGTCCCCAACAGGCAGAGCAGCCTGCCTCCACTGCCTCTTTTCCTTCAGCTCTGCCGAGTTTTCATGGAAAGGTCACCTCTCATTGGGTCTAACCATGGTCATCCGGCGGGTGAACGACTGCCTGCAAACTCTCTTTCCTTTTAAACCATGCAGCTTGTACATGTACTGCATGTTGGCACCCTGGTAATATGAGCATGTTGGTCACTGCAGTGGTCATCCGGGTCTTCATTTCACTTAGTTTTCAGCTTCTGAAATTGGAAAGTTGCTGAAATGTTTGGACTTCAAACAGTAAAAACCTCCTTAATTAGTAATTATGCAACATTTCTTGTTTGCATGTTTAAAGCCACTGGTAAAGCATGATTAAGCAAGACAAGGAGAACAGTCCCACCACCTACCCCTTGGGTGTTCAGTTGTGATGCTGGTGCCTAAGGGCTGCAGGTGATGAGCAATGAGAGCAAGCCTCCGCTAGAGGGTCACCTTGCATAAAATGAATTAAGCATGTCACCTGAAGGAGATAATTTCTGGGGACTGATTGATTGGACTCCTCAGGAAATTACTCTTCTAACCTATGCTATTATCAGGTGGTATGACTACCTTCTATTCCTCAGTCTTTTCTGAAGAAATCAAGGAAACAGAAAAATTATTTATCTGAGCTGTCCAAAGATCTGATTGAGAATGTAGGATGACTCTGTTCGTTGTCCTGCAATTACACATTCCTGCCTCTCTTCTGCTCAGTGACACCAAGAAGTCAAAAAACCCACCCATTTTCTTTAGTTTCCTTTTCACCCTCCTGGTATTCTATTCTGTGAAAACAAATTTTAAATACCTCGAATTTTTAAAATCAGGTATCTCTAGCCCTCCCTCTGGAAAGTTCTCAAGCTTTTCTCTTTCCATATAGATACTTTTTTAGTTTTCACTTGAACATAACTGTTGCATTTCAGTCTTTGCGTGTTTATTATACTTGATGGCACATAAAAGACATGCAGCATGCTATTCTGTGTAACTACAGAAACATTTTCTGAAAATCACATTTCTAGGTAAATTCAAACTGTCACAATATTCTATTCTTTCTAATAAATTTTACATTTGTACCACACATGGGATCTAAATTTCACTGCAATACAAATGTTTCCACACTGAACCATGAATCCTATTCAGTAATGTTTTCTAACACGAAAATTAGCTCACCTCTTTGCATAAGTCTCAATAGAAGTCAGTACAATATTCTAAATGAAAAAGTAAATGATCAGAAGGAGAAATATGGAAATTTTTTTCACAGTTTAAAGGTATGTTATAAAAAATTGATTAAATGACGTCAATCTTTCTATTTTTTTCAATATGTTATTAAAGGATAGATTTTAGAAACGGACATTTTTTTCGGCATTAAAGAAAGAATGTTTATATCATATATTAGTGTGGACATGCATTACTTTCAAAAAGTGAGGTGACTGCTGACTGAACCTGTCAAATATATTCTTGCTTACGTGTTTGACTTCAGATTTTGGGTCATTTTTAAAAATGTGAATCCAAACAGGTATGTTTCTAAACAGAAGTAAAATGTACTATTTACAGAAGAAATTGCATAGTCTTTTACTTAAGTCCATCAAGTGTTTCAGCAACACAAGAAAGAAAAATTATAAATGATGGAGCTGTCATGTCTAAATAGGTTTTTCTTCCAGAAATAGAGGCCATCACTATTTTGAACAGATTACTGAAATGCTGTGAAGTGAAAGGTTTTAAGTACTTTTTGAAAACCTATCATTGTGACCAAAATCTTGTTTCTGATACCACCTTTTTACTGGATTGTGGTGTTTTCCCTCCCATGCTAAAACTCTGAGAAATAACTCTGTAGAAGTTTTGTTACCAAACCCCACCACTTTTCTATGCAGGAATTTCTGAAAAAACCACACTACCTGTTTATTCAGTGTATGGCAGGTCCTCACTTGCTGCTGGGAGGTATTCCGTAATTGGCACCCTCCTTTGGAGAAGTGGGAGCTCAGAAAGGTCTACAAAACACTTTTGCTTAAATGTCATCCATTTGAATGCTTATTTTTGCCAGAATAAATGAATAGGTAGAATGAAAGGAGGAATGTTACCAATTTATTATTTTATTTATTATTTTAAAGTGTTCAAGTTAAAAGTATCAGTTCAGACTTACCCAGCAATATTGAGTTATTTCCCATTCTCCTAATGAAACAAATATTGAAGAAACATTGTGAATGACATTTTTAATTCATCTTTTTTTCCTGCTAAGTTTGAACTATTTTAGGGGTTTTATTCTCCATTTTTCCCCATATCAATACCTGAAGAGTTTCTGATAACATAAATAAACATTTTTGATTAATTAAAAAAATTTGTCCATCTTCATGAGGAAATTTTCTGAAGTTGCTCCAATAGACACTCCCCAAAGTATTGATTTTGTGCACAATGGCACATTTAGGGTCAGTGATATCGTTACCTAAGTAGATTAATACAGGAGTAACAACTGCAATCAATGTTGTGTCTTAATTGAGGCTTGTATCCGAGTGGGAACTACTGTCAATATATCTCAGGGTAACCTGGTATGGATTTTGTGCATTTGCCTTACTGTAATGCTGCCTCCACGTGTCTGGAGTCTTTCAGAGCAATACACAGGATTGTATTTCTTCCCTGGGACAACCTCCTTGCTGTTTTCTGATGCAAAGAGTATCTTGCATTCTTTCATGGCTAACTGCCTGCAGAAGCTTAGTGTGGGAAGGATTTTGGAAAACCAAGCACATTATAAAATCAATGATTTTGGTTTTCATCCTTTCTTTCATAAAAACTACTGTGGAGCACAAAAGAGTTATTGTTTTTAGAAACCATGAAGCAACTGTAAGAGCTATTGATCAGTCTCACTCTTTCTCTGTGTTTCTCATCCCACACTGGATCTATCTCTGGCTCAAGAGCTTTCTTGGTATTGTTTCTGATTAAATATTTAAGAATAAAAATCCAAGACTCATTGAACTGAATGGAAGCTTGTTCATTTACTTCACTTAGACATTTCCAGTGATTTGTAAATCTGCAGAGAGGAGTTCAGATAGAAAGCATGTGTCAGTCCAAGAGCACCATATGAGTTCAGCTATGAAAGTGTCTCTCCTCCAACTCCTGTGCCTTCATGAAGTGGATACCTTGCAGTCTGCATCCATGCTGGCTTTGGAACCAGGGACAACTCCCACCCTTCCTATGCTGTGCAAAGGGCAACGTTCTGCCCCAAGAGCAGACCTAATCACAGCCACATGTCTCAGGCTGTTGGTGTGTCTCAGCACACTGCTCACCTCTGCACATTCGTCGCAGCTAGAAAATAATGGTTGCTTATGACTGTGTGAACCAATCGACTATATCCACAGAGGCTGAGGAATATCTTTTTGTTGGTATAATATGTGCAAAAGATGAAAAGAAAGGAATTTTGATATATTTGGATGTTATAATATATGTTTCTACAGGCATGTGCACAGCAGAATAGGTAGCGCAGGAGAAACAGCACAGTACAGATTGCATTATTTTGTAGGTATGGGGTGACCAATAATTGTTCTGTAGCATTCACACAAACAACCAGCCCATCCAGGGCCACGTGGCATGCCTGACTGTTGTCTGAGGGCCCCAGAGTATAAATAAGGGAACTTACAGGACTCTCAGAAATGAGTTGTTACTTTTGTCACCAAATTGCTCAACATTGGTGTATAATGTGTTTTGAGTCTCGAAGATCAGTTGTCAAGGTAATGATGGAGGAGACATGTAATAATAACTGCCATAGTTAGTAACTTGGGTATCAGGCTGTGCTGAAAATAAGATCTGGCTTTCAGGCTTTGCTGTTCTCAGGGCATCTAGGATACCAGAGACATTGATGGTGCACATATGCTTGCAGTCCTCTTGAAATTGCCTGCCTATGGGTTTTCATTCAGGAGGTGGCCAGTCCCAAGGGTAGATTGATTGATGTGAGGCAGCACCCCACAGGATCCTGAGTGAATGAGGTGCTGATATGCCTGGACAAGACAGAACTTTATTCTCACCTGGCAAATTGATTGCCAAAGTATATACTTGCCTTTTGTCATTTTGGGACTCTGTCTTTTCTTTCTGCTACTTCTGAAGCCAAAGCCAAGCAGGCAGCTTCACTCACAGCAATTGTAGCGTGACTGGTGGCAGGGTGCATCCTGCAGATCAAAGACTGGGGAGATGCAGCTGTGGTCCTGTGTGGTGGGACCTGGGTACCAGAGACCTTAGCTGAATCTCACAAATGGAGATCACCCCCAAAGCAATCTGGCTGATGTTTAAGGGAAGGAAGGGAAATTACTGATCTGTATGTGTTCCCATTTATTCCACCTGTGGCAATTCCCATGATGCTTACCTGTCAGTTCCCTTGGTGAGCTGTGGATTGGGAGAAACCTTATAACATGTTGCCTCAACTTGTTACAGGTCCTGGAATTGCCTGTTGCTAGTGCTGTCTGATGTATTTTGCTCCTGATGAGTTTTATAGATTGTGCTGCATGAAGTTTTAATGTTTCTTCTGAATTGAGTGTTGATTTATATGTAGTTTTCTCTACTTCCTAGTCTGAGTTGGTAGATGGTTTTGATTTCTTTTATAAATATTTCAACAAAATCTTTCTATGTCATGTCATTTCCACTTCATTCCAGCTGGGTTGGCAGTCATAAGGATTTTATCCAGCACAGAACGCTATAAAATTGCAAATCTCTGCAATGTAAAACTTAACAAGTTCATGGTCATAGCTGCCAAGTGTTAACAATAAGTGGGGGTTTTGATCTTTTTTTTAAAATTCAGAACAGTGTGGGAACAAATATCAGTGGGCACATCAAAATTAGCTTAATTTCTTCGGGTCTTTGGATTTTAGTTGCAATTTAAAAGACAGGAGAAGATTATCAGGCAGTACCAGTGACTGAGATCTGCAGCTTGTGTTTTCCCTCCCGATCTCCTTTTTCCTGCCTCTGCATGTGCAGGCAGCAGCATGTGGGAGGAGAAAAATTTGCCTGGGTCCTTCCAGCTCTGGAGCAGTTTGCAGCCCGTCACTTCCACTTCTTGTTCTGTCTGCAGGTTGTGATGCTCCTGGGTAAATGGGAAAGGAGTAAATTGGAGGTCCTGGACCTTTGACTATATATTTGGAGAGAGAACTTCAAGAGAAAAGCACATACAATTTTACACTGAACACTGTGCAGTAGTGTGAGTGTGTTGGAAGTCTGGAGCTGACCGTGAGGAGAACATGGAATAAATGTAGAACAGCTGCAAGGCAGGAAAGTGTACTGCCTTGCCAGGAGATATGGGACCCAAAAAAATGCATGTTTAATTCAAGTGGGAGTTACCAGTGAGATCAAATGAACCTTACATGCTCTTGATTCTCTTAAGGCAGTCATTTAGCAAATTCATGAATGGCTTTGAAAGGGACTAATTAGAAACTGAATTGAAATATTTTAGCAGTCGAAAATTTCCATCTATTTCTTTGCTTTTTATTCTAACAAAGAATTTTGGCAATTTCTGCTTACCCGAGGAATATCCTTTCCACCATGTCACATCCTTTACAGTGAAAATTCTATATTTTTTTCTGGTTTTTTTCACAAAAAAATGGACTTTGTTTTGCTAGCAATATATTTGGAGTAAGAGACATGTTTCCTTCCCTCAAAGGGAGATTTGAAGCTTGGAAGAGAACACACGTGAAAGTTTTATGTTGCTTCCAATAATCTCTTTTTCCCCATCAGCTTAATTATTTGTACAAAATAGTTTTATAGACCATATCACATCACACTGGCCTTTTTCAGCATACTTTTTCCTCTAGTGCCCGAATGGGCATACCCTGTTTTCCTCTTATGGCTTCTTTTGTTAAAGAGTACTTAAAGCCATACACCCTCTTTCCTCTATGTTTCTTATTAAATGTGGAAAGCAATGCTCTGGCAGAAAGCCACAGCAAGATATTTTGGCATCTGGAGCAGAATGTGGAGATGAACCATCCCCCTCAATCTCCTCCGCCACTGCAATCCTCACATGTAAGCGTCCTCAGGAGGACTCTATTGAATACAAATATCTATGAGGAATCATACATGCCTGGCCTCCTAGTGGAAATGCTTATAAAGAATGAAACTCTTGATTTCATCAAACCATGGGTCACCTTTTGATGATGCCCAAAGATATTCCTTGCTAAAACATTTGTGCTAGGCTGGGAATATAACATATGTCATTGATTTCAGTAAGTGTAGATGGGTGCTTTAATATAAAAACCCTTGGGTCAATATTTAATCAGCAGTAGCTTTGAGAATCTGATTTCGGTTAGGCTATATTTAGATGGTTCTTTACAGTCATAAATGGGATTAGAAATACCTATTCATATGTTGATGTGGGAAAGTATAAGTAGTATAACGTGGGTTTAAGCTGGCATGAAGACAGAAAATAGAACAAGAAAAGCTCTATTGCAGGCAACAGAAGGAAGAGACCTGAAGGAAAATCCAAGAGGATGTCATAAGCTTCTTTAAAGAACAGCTGAAAAACAGGCTATTAGGAGAAATTGTACGTAAAATGCCTGGCAAAGCTGCACTGAAGTTCATGTCTCTTTGTTCCTTGTTTAACAGTAATAGGGAAGGAGAGGACAGCAAAGCTTGACCACTGATCTTAAGGAGGTTTGTCTCCCCTCTAGTCTTGTGTGGCAGCAATGGGTTATGGTGCCAACAGATGGGTCAGGGGGAGGCCCTGTCCACACCAGCAGCACTCAGCACACTCGCCTGTTTTGGTGTTTCCCAGCAGTGCCTGGCTTAGGTGGATGTGTGTGGGTCTATGGTTGACGCACTGAGCAGTCTTGCCCCAAAAGAGGGGACCTGAGAGTGAGCTGCTGCCTGAGCAATTGCTAAAACCCTCTCACAACTTCTTCAGCTCTTGGCCTGTCAGATGATTAGATGTGATTTGGTGGCAAAAGAGTCTATGGGGCATTTTAGGAAGCAAAGGAGCTTTCAGATTCAGTAAGTTTGTCTGTCTCATACGTTACCCGCAGCAGGTCTTACAGGAAGGAGACTGCACATGTGATGTGGCCCATTAATTGTGTTTCTTGTGCTACAATTTGTAACATAATATAAGGTTATAAAGTTAAAACTAATTCCACTCTATATTTTTATTTTTTATCATTGGAAAAGGTCATCAAAATAGTGTAATTGTCAACAGTCTTCTTACTGCTTCATAGTACAATTTCCCTAGCGTTGTGATCCTGTCATACATGCTTAGTGTGATTTATTATTGTACACTAACAGTCCAGTGCTTTTAAAAAGTCATCTAGGAAAGTCTGAAATTCTAAAAATCTCTAATTTTTCAACGTGCTAGGTGCAATTGCATGTGTGGTGGAGAAATTGGCTAAGCTGTTGTTACCTGAATACACCCTACACATGTGGTAGAGAAATTGGTTAAGCTGTTGTTTTTTGAATACACTCTATACATGTGGGTCTGTACATTGGGTCTTTGCTGGTGGTGTACTTTGCATATAGAAAGACCTTGCTATCGTATTCACACCAGAATTTCATTGTGGAGCCCCTTGATGAATCTAGCATACTCTATTAGGGACATGTTTGAAGAAAAAAACTATCATAACCATATTTAGCCCTTATTTTCACTTTCTACAAGTCCTCTGAGGTATTCACAGAGTGTATGAGTATGAAACATAAATTAGACTTCAGTTTGATAAAGTAATGAGCAAACTTCAAAGTTTGAAGAGTTCACTTCAGTTCAGGCAAGTGCTGAAAAATCCAAATGTTTGCTTAGATCTTCTCTGAGCAGGCTTGGAGTTGAATGGGAAATGTAAAAAAAAACTTACTTTCTTTTCCTCCTGAGATTTTATACCATGTTCTCTTCTCAGATGCTCTGGGAACAGGAAGTGCTGAAGCACTCAGAAAAGAAAATCGACTTTAAAGTATTGAATCTGACTTTTTCAAACCTCAGGAAATGTTATTGTCTTTCAAGTGGTCATTTGAATCTGTTTATCTGACCCTAATAAATACACTGCACAACTGTCTTTCTGGAAGACCTTCTCCTCTTTTCAAGAAGAAGACATCAAAGTAGAGCAATGATGGCTTTTACAGATGTTAAGGAGGGTTTGCTTTACTTGTATTTTTTGGTTATTCTTTGAGTTTTGGTGTTATCACTGTAGCAGAGTGTCAGGTCCCACTGAGGGCACCTACAGTCCAGCATCCCCAGCCCTGGCCTGAGCTGTGTTGTAGGTGTGTCTGTTCCCAGCCCTGGTCCCTTCTGCTCCCAGATTGTTATTGGGGTCCCCTTGACTGGTAACAGACCTGCCCTGCTGCCTTATTGTCTTGCCCTTGCCCTCAGCTCCTGGCTCACCTTCCCTGGTGGAGCAGCCAGGGAACTCTGTGGACCTTTCATGACTACATTGAGCTCTGCTGCTAACCTTGCTGCTGTCTGTATGTTTTCTCAGTTGAGGTGAACTTTAAGGACGAGCTAAATCAACAAATACCACCAGCTTTTCGAGTGAAACATTTTTCACTATCTTTTAACAAATCAATCTTAGTGGAGTCCCTGATTTGTTTGCATATGGGTCTTTGTATTTCTAATCTGTAGCCCCTTTTTTGTTCTTTGTTTCATTTAATTTTTTTGACTGTGGGTACTGGCTGAATTCTTCAACAGAGGCTAAAATGGAAAAAGTAAAAGCAGTACCTTCATTTCTCACAAAATGCAAATTTAGCTGAGAAACTAATTAGTTTGGTTGGTTCTCTTGGAAAGAGAAAAGAATCTGTTCCCTGGATGTAGTGATGTAGTGTAGCATTTACAGTTCTAAACAGTGAAATTATTATCTCTTTGGGAATCATCAGTCAGCATAATGTTTTTAGGAAGGTTTTTTCTTGCAGCTGGTCTGTTTTCAGGCTCATAACTTCACGGATGCATGAAACCCTTGTGTTAGGGGAATGATTAGTAAGGTTCAGCTCTTCTGTGAATTCCATTTCCTTTTACATGTTTACATTCGCGCTTGCACAATTCAAATATTAATAGTTTAATACATATATCTGTTATTATACAAACATTACAATTCATTTCTGCCTTACTTCTTAGTTCATCAGTGTTAGGTGATGAAGTCAAGCCATGAGTAAGACCCTGATTTTGCAAAACCTTTTTCCTTCTTTAATGATGCCAAGAACTTGAGGAAGTATGGCAAATTCAAACACAAGAAACGCATATGGAGAACCATAGCCTGTGAAGCCCTAAGCTGCACTGACATCTTTTTGTCAAGGTCATATAAAACAAAAGCCAATTTAATTAGCTTTCTAACATTGTGCTATGGCTTCTTTGTGCATTGCTGTTCACCTCAGCTCACCCCTGCTCTAACCCTTTTTTACTCAATATTTCATAAATCATTAGAAAAAAAGAGGTGAAGGAACACGAGAGTCCATCCTCTGCCCCTCGCTGGGTTCATTATATCTCCTGAGAGACATCTTCCCTACTTGGTCTTAAAGATGTTACTTGATTTCTGCCAGAGACCCTAATCACTGTAGGCCCTTTGCATTGCATTGGTGCTCATGTGCTTGACACTCCTGCTGCTAGGTGTCTCATTTGAAAGTCACTGATAGCTTTAGGCTCAATCCTTTCCATCCACTAATGTGCAGGTTGTAGATGGGAATTGCAACAATCTCTGCAGTATTGGACAGATGCAGTGGTAAAATTCAAGAGAAAAAAGGCTCTGAAACATTTCTCACAGAATTGTTTCTAGATCACAAAGATATCTTTTGCATCTTTTCCACATTTTTATCAAGAGAGCATAATCAAATAATGCTTTCCTGTCATATTCAGAAATATTTTTCTCACTCTCCTGAATTTTAAGTCTGCAGAAGATATCTGCATGATTTTGCTTTTTCCTTATTTTGTTAAATAATCTCTTTTTTCTCCCACACTTTTTGTTTACAGGTGATGTTCATTAGAATTATTTTAAAAGTCTCATCATGAGTGCTACTGATGGAACTTCTCATGCCTTCCAGTAACTTTGTGTGTGTCTGTAAAACAAGTGTTCCAGTGACAAGAGTTTTCCTTCTGGCTTCCCATGATATACAATGGACCATAAACACTGTCACTGAGCATTTCTTTTTGCTTCTGTGAAGGGATAGCAGATTCTGTACCAAATCATGACGATGATTCGGGGAAGTTTAAAGCAGATGAATCCAGCCATTTGAAATGCAAATACAATCAAATATTAAGATCTACAGCTTTATTAATGTTGCCACATCTTGTTTTTATAAGGAAGTTCATCTTGCGCATACACAAAAATTCAATAGATTAGCTCAGAGTAAAAAATGTAGTGTCTGTTTTAACAGAGGACATGCATACACATTTTACAGTTCTTGCTTTAAGAAAACTGGGCTCCCAACCTCATCAGGTTCTCATGTTCCCCTGTAACACTCTTAGTTGCATTGTGCATTAAGTGAGAGAGGATATATATGACAGGTCTGTAGAGGTAGGAAATTTGAGTAATAGTATGACCTAGTTGAATCATCTTCCTCTTATATATTCCTGTATTCTGGCTTTTATTCAAAGTTATTCTTTTCAACTTTATTCAACTGTGTTCTTTTCTAGAATTCTCACTGATGAAAATAGTGCCTCATCAGGTGAAGAAAGGAAGGTGTCTCTGATCATAAAAAGTCAAATCAGATCCAAGTAATTTGAAATTTGAGGTTATGAGAGCTGAGACTGCTCTCTAGAATCACTGAACATCACCCAGGAAGTTCAAAGCTTTTTAGCTGATGAAGACCTTGATAGAAAATTTTGTAGCAGACATTTGTGTGAACATACGCATACACAGGAGGTTTAAAGTGAAAAATGCAATACAAAAAAAGGTCATTATATATTATAATGATAATTATTTATTATCCATATTAATTATTCATCATCAAGACAATGTTAACAACATGAGAATACTCAGTTGTGATATTTTGTAAAATGGATAAAATGAGTTACCCCTTTGTAATATACCCTTACCCGCCCATCTCTGTGAGCTTAGAGCTAGTCACAGACATTCCCACTGTGGGCTTCTGCCTGAGCACACAAAGGCACAGGTAGACAGTAGCACATATAATTATCAGTTTTAGATAGGATCTGTGGAACATGTTTCATTTTGGAGTTTTTATTGATCATCCACAAGCTTGCAGTGGTGGGCATGTAGCAACGTGGCTGAGTGCAAGAAGGGCAAAGAGAGGAGAAAGTTACAAAGTCCTTTACAAGAGTATGGATATTTTTTCCCCAAGGTGTAACAAATAAATAGTCTTATCTTATTAGTACTATTTTGATAATGAATAACCTATACTGTCCTTGTTTTGTTCTCTTAAGCCTCTGTTGTGTTGCGCTGACACTTCATGTCACTGTTAGGACAATGAAAACCCTTAAAGAATTTGTAAAATTCTGGTGGAGAGGGACTCCCATTGTACCTAAAGTAAGAGCCTCTCACATGACCTCAAGATTAAATCCAAATTCTGGTCTTGCCTCGTTAAGTACCATTTCTGTTCACATTCTTAAAAGTCTGAACTCAGATGTACTCTGTTGAAATCAGTAAAAACACTTCAGCTTAAAATTGGTATAAATGTTCATGTTTAAAATTAATATCTGTTACTTTTTATATTCCATATATTTCACATTTTCCTTTTGAGAAAAAATGAATCCTTTCTTTTTTCTTCCTGTTAATGAATTTATTTTCATAATAAGAATAAGAAAAGTAATGAAGCTCTTCTATTTTCTGCAGAATAATTAAAGATTCACTGGGGAGAGGGAAGTATTGTGGAGCCCACTGGTTAGGAGATTCACAAAGAAAATTAAAAACCAGTGTTTCAACCTCTAGTCCAATTAATATTTATATTTTATGACAAAAGGAAGAATTCCTACTGGAGTGATCCCAATTTTAGACTATTCATTAGTTTTGCAGAGCTGTTAAATCCCTGCAGGTATCTAAGCTATTTGGACCCGAAGTCTCTTCCCCTCAGATGAGTAAATCCACTTTGGATTAAATACTTTAAGTGGACTGCAGTAGGTACATCCTTTTGAGCTGTTTTACCAGGCCAAGTCCCAAATGGCTTTGTAACATGGGGACAGCAGAGTTGTACTGACTGTGCCAGTGCTTTGAGCCTCCTCTCACAGGGACCTATGTAGGCACCCCTCTGCCCCTCACATGCCCTGGTTTTGCTGGCTGTTGTGATGCCATACAGTGCTCCAGGGAAAGCCCCGGACCTCTCCTTGGGGTGCTTTGATGCCAGGATTAATGCTGGTGAAGTCTGAAGCAGCTCTGATGAACTAGCTCCCAGGCAAAGACCTCACCTTCTTTTTAGGACTGGTCTTGCTTCCTACCCTGGTCTCTGCAGATATTCTTCAGCCAAACACCACACACAGCTGGACAGGGAAAACAGAAATGCTGATTCTGCTGCCTTCTTCTTCATCTCTCAGAGACTTAAAGAAATAGATAGGCAAGCAAAAGTGTGATTTGAATGTCATTTAAATTAACTCTTTGATTTTCTGTCCTTGTGATTGCACTCATCTGTACGGAACTGCAAAAGAGAATCTCTGAATTGAGTTATAAACAACTCTTCAGTGTCCCTTCATTCATCTGGGTACCAGGATGCCAGGAGTCCCCTCAGAGATGTGCTGTGAGCTTTGAAGTCTATAATAATTGCAAATGCAGGTATATAATGCTACATGAATCTGGAAGACTACATTGTGGATTATTTTATTAATTTCAGAGTAAATTTGCCTAGTTTGTGAGTACAAGGAGGCTTTTTTCCTATCTGCTATTGCTAGAAATCAAGGATCTGAAATTCAAATGGATGTTTTTTCTACCTTAGTTAAGAAGGCCAGTACTTTGCAGTCAATACTTGTATAGACAATTAACTCTCCTTGGTGTAACATGATACATGAAACAGAAGAGGGTAGTCCATGCTCCTGGAAAGTTTTTGGCCCTTCTGGAGAAAATGTTTTTTTATTTGTAAGGTAAAGAAATGAAATACATGCAAAAATATGTTGGCAGAGCTGTTGTGTTGCTATATTTACATAACTGTTTTCACTGAATCAGATTTTTAGATTCCAGAGAGTGCATGGATGTAGGTACAGGTTAGGAAGACAAATAAACACATCCACTAGTCTTACAAGTTTTCCTCTGTCTAGGATATTAAGGACTTAGGAGACCCAGGAATACAGCTTGAAACACCTTTTCAGCTCATGCTCTCACATCTGTGTAGAACTTCATAGTTCTGAGTCAACTCAGAAGTTCCTATTCTCCACACAGTGGATAGACGTATGTGGGACTAACCTCTGCTACACCATCTGGGATGGCTATATCTGATGTTGCTACACCAGTTTTACACCAGATCAAAATCTAGCCCTTGGCATTTTCAAAAAAACATTTGCATATTTATACAGGCTCAGAAAAATGTCTTTATAGCATGAGTCACAGTCTGCAGCTGATAATGACAAAATATCTCATAATTTAGCCACCCTGAAACATTTTCCATCTTTATTGTGTGTTTTCTCACGGTTTAAAGAGCTTCTGTGATTCATATCTGAGCCTTGCTCACTATTATTTGAGAACATTATGTGTAAAATTGTCAAAATCTACAATCCAAACTAATTTATAGATTAAAAGTAGTCTTGGAATTTTGCTGCTACAAATGAACATTTTATTAACAATATAAATTACCTTTAGACTTCAGGTAGTAATTCTCATTTTTAAATTTCATGTTGGCGGTGTCACTCTGGTGTATGTTGGGTGCTGGTAACAAGTCAACACTTGCCAGCTGTTGCCATGTGGCAGGATCTTAGATAACGCAGATATTTCCTGTTCAGTTGGGGATGCCATTGTGTGGGAACTGCCCATGAGCACTGGCTTGTGATGCCAATCATTCCAACCACTTTTCAGTCTGGTATTTGAGATGCCACTCATAGGCTGGGTCCTCATTCTATTTCTGGCTTTTCCATTGACTCAGGGACAAGGAAGTTGGTTAGTTTTTTCTGCTCTGCATTGTCTCCAACTTCTAAGTAGATTTAGTAGTTAAAACCAGCCAGTAAATTTTTACTAAGATATAATTTTTCTGGAAAAACTTATCTTGCATACAAAAAGAATTCACAGGTGTGAACCATTTTTTGGTTTTCCAAAGCTTTTACCAGAAAAAAAAAAAGACAAACCAGTTTGCCAAAACCTTTTTTTTTAGAAAAAAGCATTTATCCTCCAAAACAGAATTTCTGATCAGAGAAATAAATCTTGCAAATAGGGTACTCCTTCGGGTTTTAATAATCAATTATTTATACAAACTATAAATGGTCCAGAAGAAGAGACAGAGAGAGCATAAACAGCCATGTAGGTGTAATGTCATTCTGTGCAAGATCACTGGTCATGAGTTTGTAGCTCTTTGTGTCTATATGAGCGTATGAGAATTTGAGAGCCCTCAGCTGCATCAAAACCAAAAGGGAAATATAAAAAATGTGAAGTTTCAAAGGGTGAAAGGACCATTTGCTTCCACCTGCTTTAAATATTTTGAGAGATAATTAGTGAATTATTTTCTTATGAGGTGTGTTCAAAGTGGCAGGGGCCTGATTACCAGTTACCATATACAATAATATTACTACAGTAAACTACAGGTTCTGGTGTTAAAGCAATTATGATTTTAGAAATGATAACAGCATCTTTTGTCACCTGCAGCCTGAAGCAGAAACTGTTCCCCCATGCACATAATTAAGAAATAGGAACATAGATTTAAAAGTTGGTGCCTACTGGGAAGCCAAACACCTTGTAACACCAACGAAAATTAGATCCCTGGTTGTCAAAAATCTACTTGGTTTCTTGTGTCACTTGTGACATCTATAATACTTTACTGAATTTCTCAGTCAGTGAAGTAATCTACTAGAAATGAATCTATCTTAAGGACTCATATCCACAAGCTAACCTGCAAAAGGTCTGATGAAATGATGGTAAAAGTCATTAAGCACTTGTGTGATCCTAAGCCAGATTGTTTTTTTATAGTGAATAAGTTTGGTGCTTCAGGAGCTCCCAGAAATTTTGTTGAAGCAAGAGTAGGATCTGGTGATGAACTGGAGATTTATCTTTGCATTATTCTCAAGGATGATATGACAGATGCCGTGGGATGCTGGGCTAGATGTGCTACCAGGGTCTGATGGACATGTGGGAGATGCCCACTCCTCCCAGACAGCAGAAGCTGGCTGGACAGGCGTTCACACTCTTCCCTGTGCCACCGTTGCCGCAGGGTGAGGTGCTGGCACAGGGATGTTTTCCATCTGGGCATGAACGGACAGAGCTCATGCTGAAAACAGAGCTGAGCAGAAATTTTTATTGCAGTATTTAACAGAGGGCAAAATTACTTTCTTATAAAATTGAAGATTTGTCCAGTGAAATACTTATTTCCCTGAATGATTTTTTTTTTCCCATTAAAATAAGGTATTCAATTTTCAATATTTCTGAGAAGGAATATTCTAAGTTTTGAGTTGACCAAAGATACTTTCTGATATTCACTTTAAAAGACTGTTTGCTTTTTTTTATTGACATACATGGTTTAATGTTCTCTCCCATTTTTTCTTCCACGATGCAAACCTGTCTAAACTGTGTAGTGATATGTTGAGTGAAGAAAACTAAGGGAAAATCTGAGATAGCAGTACAAACAAATGATGTGTGATGATGTTGAATTAACTTGAACAGTTCAGTAAACTGAAAAAGAAGAATGACAAATTACATAATTGGATTAAAATGGTGTGATTTTCCCATAATTTGAAAAACAAGTTTTGCAGAATTTTGCCACACTCTAGGGTTTTTAAAACCTTTTTCCTGGTACAAAGCTAAATGTTAAAATGCTCATATGTTCGTTGTCTTAAGAAAGAAATTGTTAGCAAATTGGAAGTGCCACCATAATTAATAAACTTGCTTTGTACTATGCTGATATGAGAGCTATTCCCTTAGGTACTTTAACAACAGAAGGAATATTAAAGTGTCTTCAATTACAGTTAATGGCCCAGGGCTCTCTGGCTCCTCCTGGCAGCTCTGGTGCTTGATTGCAGAGATGAGGCAGCAGGTTATATCAGTCTAATTTGGGAACAATGTCATTCTGAGTAACACCTGGGACAGAACTCTTTCTGCGGCATTTCAACACAATTCACCTTTCAGTAGAAAAGCTGAGTGTTGGTGCTGAAGCTGGCATAGGATGGCACACCTGGGTGACAAGCCAGTCTCTTTCTCAGTGTACTTCCCATGCCCCACACACAGCACTGTGCTGACCACGTGCTGCTTTGGGGATGTTGCAGCACAGCTGCCCTCTGCCCAACAGCAGTGTGACAGCTATGAGTAGTGCTTATTTCCCCCAGCCTCCTGTTCGTGGTGGGGTCTTCATTCCTTGGTGTTCAATATCTTCTGCTTTTCTGTCACGCTGCACAAAGCATAGCTGCTGGCAGCCCATGGTGAGAGTGTTTCACCATGACTGTTCAAACAGGTGCTTATTTACATGCCATGACATAGCATCCTTATTAAACCCTATGGAGGAGGGGCAGAGCTTTTCTGTGTCATTTTAGATAACTGCAACAATTCAGCAGTTCAAAATGGCTCAACAAATATTCTTGCTGTTCTGTGGAAATCTTTATGTCCATTTTTACATCCACAAGTCTGAGTGGGAAGAAAATGATTTAGTTCTGATTCAGAATAATTTACCCCTCACTATGCCTATCTCACACTTGGATAATAAAACCTGGGTTCAGAGTGGAATGCAAGTAGGGGGTTGTTGCAAATGAAGCCATTCATTCAACAACAAAAAGTGAAATATGAGATTATTTTGATAGAATCTTGCAGCACATAAAACCAGTCAGAGTGAGAGAATAAACAGTTTTGTGTGCCTTTTCCAATGGTGTTTTTTGACATCGTTGTTTTTTTTTTTTTTTTTTTTTTTTTCTTACAAACAAAACCCATGGAAGAAGAAAACAAGATTAAATGGAAAGGTATTAATTTTCACCTAACATGTTTTAACAGTTACGTACTGTTCAGATAGTTATGAGAAAGTACAATACAATAACACAAAGAAAATTAGCTTGCCTTTATATCAAGAAAACAACTTGGGAACAATGGGTTTGTATTGCAGCAAACACTCAGAGAGAAGTTGACAGTAACACACAAAGGTAAGCAGAGAAGATGACAGCTAATTGCAGATGTAGGAAGGAAGTGTCAGGCTAGGAAGAGTTCTGTCTCTGCTCTCTATGTATGAGAGATTTGTGTTGGGTTAGACCATTCTAGGTCTGGCTCAGCAACATACAGTGGTTCAGAGTAACATTTCCAAGGAGGCATTGTGTTAGTGTCACCAACTGTAGCAAAGACATTTTGGAAGTGTTTGGCACTGGTCTAATTCAGCCTTCATTTGTGCATGATGAGACCCATACACAGAGATTCTGCATATTAATTTCTGCCTGTCCTGAGTCTGACCACAAGTGCACAGAAAGTTCAATTTCTATTATTATTAATACTTTATGTGCTTTTTTTCCAGTTCAGGGTACCTGAAATAATGAGATACCTGTGTCGCAGTCCATCAAAACAGTGCTCAGTGGCTCATAGCCTTCAGGAACAGTAATGACAGTGGTGTGCAGAGAGGCATTCCTAGCACTGCCTTATTCATAGTATCCCTCTAGAGAACATTATTCCCAGAAGTATGTTTTGGATTTACTGTGGAGCACACTGGTGTGGAAGTCTGGCCACCAGAAACTGAGAACAAAAAGAAACGGGATAGCTTGTGTGTCTTACTGGCAATTCCCTCTGTTGATTCACATCCTCCTGTGACCTGGTGTCTTGCATTGCACATACATGGAAAACTCTTATTTTGGGTTCCAGCATTGGCCTTTCATTTTTTACCCCTTGCATGGCATTTGAGCAAAGACTTCTGTTTCCTGGGGTGACTCTGTTAACAATACCAGATCTCAGTTCTAATTTGAAAAGCTGCAGTCAGCTCTGTGAGCAGTTCCTACCTCTCTGTCAATCAGACATCAAGACCTGATGGTACAGCCTATTGGCGACAAGTGGTATCTGTGTGGGGTCAGCACAGCAGCAGCATTGGTAGATGCAGTACTGGAGTATGCCAGGAAACTAACATTTTCATCATCAGGAGTTGGTCGTAGCATTTGTTATCCCAACTGCTTTTTGTGAACAACCACTTTAAACTCACTTTGTTTTGGAGAGCACAGAGGAATGCTCTTAACTTGGAGCAGGCTTTTGTAACGCAAGAGTTTAAGAGACTCTTGAGAGTGGGAGCAGGTAGATGGGTATGACAGGATCTCAACTGAGAAACACAACAAAGTCTTTCAGAAAATTGCTCCAGATTTTCCTGCTTAAACCAAATGAGAACTTCTTGGCTGTGAGGTGGTATAGGATGTGCATAGTCTGCAAGGACATGTAAACATTGGGTAGAAAGTAGATGAGTGTGGATTCCATAGAGCCCCTGATGCAAAAGGCACAGACTCAGCACAGGCAGTTAGGGTATGTAGTAGCAATGCGTTTAGAAAAGGATAGTTTGGTGATGGCTTGGGTTTTTAATATAGTCTCCAACTTTTATTACTGTAAGGAAAACAAAACATATAGATTTAACTCGTTCTTTCTTAAAATGCCTCATAAAATTGTGGGTACTTACCCAAAAAACAACGTCAGTATTTTCTTTGATTTAGTCCTGCAACAAGGGTAGACAATGGGTTCTCTGAATGGGAGCTGTCAACTTCAGCTTCAGGTACCACCGCAGAAAAGAAACCTGTAGGTAATTCATTGATGTGAACAAGGCAATTGGTCTGCTAATGACATTTAACCAAGCTCACTGGAGAAACAAGCCAGCCTCTACTCTCCTTTGCAATGCTGCTGTTATATCTGTATTTGTTCCAGCCACTGCTTCAGCTAGGTTATTTGAAAGAAATAGGCTCTAATTTTTCTCAGTACACTGGAGCTGAACATCACCCTAGCAGTTCCCACTCTGTTTTATATTAGTATTGTATAATACCATCTTTATTCTTTTATACACATATATAATACAATGGCATTCAGTGAGGCTGTAAGAAGGAGTCTAGCAAATACATCTTTTCCATTTGATGCTCTCCTCAAAAATATAATAACAGAAGTAGGAAAAACACATCTGAATGCTGACAACTCAATATCACTTATTATAAAATTGCATGTATTTTTCCAAAAGTGTATTAATTTCCTACACTTTATGTAGATCATGTGAACTCTACATGACCCTTCAGCATCTTGCAGGGGCAGTACACTGTGGAAAAATACTAACTCTCTCCAGCTCATTAACACAGGTAGCTAGATGCCCACTCAGTGTTCAGTGTGATATTTTGCCAATGATGCCAGAAGCATTTTATATTTTAAGTTGTATATTTTTCCCTAGTATATTTTTAAAAGTATCTTTTATTTTCTGATAAAGTACAGCAGCTGAAATTGGAAATAATAATTAGCAGCTCTGGAAAATAACTTGTCAAAATGCCCTTGATGCAATTCTTAGGAGTCTTACAGTTATGATTACAAAGATATTTTCAAGAACATATAGCTCATGCATATAAATGTGAAGTCCAGCTGGTTTTGTTTTAGATATTCATTGGTTATTTATTCAGATCTTCAATAATGACTTACTTGAAAAAGGTGTCTGTCCCTCTGTTTTCTAGCCCTAGGGTTAGACTGGCTCTTGAGAGCCACATAATACAAACTACAAGTACAAGAAAAGGACATATTAAAGCCTTTAAAGAATACACTGTTGTCAGGAAATGTTTAGTAATTACGGTTGTTAGAACAGTTATGTGCATCAGGCAATATGCTTTTTAAAAGTATTGACTACTGGGAATGCACATCCTATTTGCTAACAGAATAGTACATCTGAGAAACCCAGGAGGTGAAAGTGTAAGAGAAATATAAAATCCCTATGAAAAAATATTATCTAGCCTGCTGAATAGTTTTAACTATTAGTGCAATGGCAGCTTCTGTTATTTCAGAAATGTGCCAGTCTGCTGGTAAGAGCCTTTGTTAGTGCCGCTTATCAATTACTTACCAAATCTTCAGACTGCTGAAACATCAGTTCCCTAAACTGGGCTGGTGTTCTCTGAAGAAAGATACTAAGGGCTCAGGTGCTGACATTAACCTTCAGTGTTGTGTTGAAGGCAACTTTGAGGGAAAAAACCACAATGTACAGAGGATTAACTTGTAGTATATAAAGTTCAAATAAGTAGTTTTTGCACAGTAACACAAAGGCATGTGGATAAAGAGAGCTACCACGTGTAATGACCTTTATATTTAAATAGAGTTGTGTCTGATAATACACAAAATGCTCAAATGCCTCTCTGCCTTTAAGTTTACAGTGGGGTGGTTATGACAGGTTTTTAACAGTTTCCCTAAATTATTTAAAAAATTAAATTATTTGCAACAGAGACCTGACCAGAACATTTCCAGAAAAATGCAGTGTTCTTGAAAGCACTGTTCTATGCAAACTGAAATGCTGTTGTGAAGAGAGCACATTTTGGTGTGGTTTTGGATTAGGGAACCCTGAGCTCTGCAGCTGGAGTGGAAAGAAGGGCCATGTTTTATTATCCCTATGTCTCTTGTAGAAACGCAGTAATGGACTGCGAGAGAGCCTCTGGCTTGTTCTTGTGTCATGAGCAGAGTCAGAGGAAGATCTCATGTTTGCAACACAAGTTAAAAAACATTATTTCATTAAGATGCTCAGAGGCAGCAGTGAATCTGAAATGAATGGATCTCAGCTGCTGGCTGGGAACAGGCTTCTTCATTTGACTCCTATGACTAAGCAAAGGTAATACCCCTACAAAGAAGTCTTTCTGATCACAGAGCCCAAACCACCCATCAGATTCACAACCTGATATTTGGTGATATAAAATGTCACCATGAAGAAACTAGTTTGCATGGGAATGTACCAATGCTTATTTGTGAAAGAAGTGATCTCACCATGTTGAATGTTGAGTACCTTTAATGATAAGCTATTCTTTTTGGCTTTTTGTGTTTTTTTTTTTTTTTTTTGATAAACACACTTTTAAAACAGGTCCTACACAAGATTTTGTCAAAATCTAAGTTAATAAGCTGTTCATCTGCATTTCATCAAGTAACTTACTTATTTTAAAAAATATTTACAGTGAATTGTTGCCTATCATAGTCATTAGCAGGAGCTGGTATAATTAAAGTATAAAAATCCAGATACTACAGAATCTCCCCCCCACTTTGGTGTTTTACTGTAGCTTTATTTTTAAATCACTCTGAATTTATTGCATAATGTTGTGGGTTGACCTTGGCTGGATGCCAGGTGCCAACCAAAGCCGCTCTGTCACTTCTGTTTCTCAGTTGGATAGGGGAGAAAGAATATAATGAATGACTCGTGGGTCAGGATAAGGACAGGGAGAGATCACTCACCAGTTACCAATATAGGCAAAACAGACTTGACTCGTGGAAATTAATTTAATTTATTAACAATCAAATCAGAGTAGGATAATGAAAAATAAAACCAAACTTTAAGCACAACTTCCCCCTACCCCTGCCTCTTTCCTGGGCTTAACTTTACTCCTGAATCCTCTACCTCCTTGCCCTCAGTGGTGCGGGGGACAGGGGATGGGGCTTGTGGTCAGTTCATCACACACTGTCTCTGCCGCTCCTTCCTCCTCAGAGGGAGGACTCCTCACACTCTTCCCCTGCTCCATTGTGGGTCCATCCCACGGGCTACAGTTCTTCATGAACTGTTCCACTGTGGGTCCCTTCCACGGGCTGCAGTCCTTCAGGAACAGACTGCTCCAGCGTGGGTCCCCCATGGGGTCACAAGTCCTGTCAACAAACCTGCTCCAGCGTGGGCTCCTCTCTCCACGGGTCCACAGGTCCTGCCAGGAGCCTGCTCAAGCACAGGCTTCCCACAGGGCCACAGCCTCCCTCAGGAGCATGGGGTCCTCCAGGGGCTGCAGGTGGAGATCTGCTCCCTCATGGACCTCCATGGGCTGCAGGGGCACAACCTGCCTCACCATGGGCTGCACCAGGGGCTGCAGGGGAATCTCTGCTCTGGTGTCTGGAGCACCTCCTCCCCCTCCTTCTCCACTGACCTTGGTGTCTGCAGAATTGCTCCTCACGTATTCTTGCTCCTCTCTGGTTGCTGTTGTGCAGGCTATTTTTTCCCTTCTTAAATGTCATTACAGAGGTACTACCACTGTCACTGTGGCTCAGCCTTGGCCAGTGGTGAGTCCATCCTGGAGCCGGCTGGCATTGGCTCTGTCAGACACAGAGGAAGCTTCTAGCAGCTTCTCACAGAAGCCACCCTTGTAGCCCCCTCTGCTACCAAAACCTTGCCATACAAACCCAATACACATAACCATGCAACATGGCAATAAAGTTTTGGTTTGCTCTGTCCGTCTCACTTTAATTTCTAATTATGCTAGTTTCTAAAATGTTAAGGAAGTATTTAAATAAAGGTGTGACCCAGATGGAGCATTGAGATCTACATCTGAATTCTTAACATACTAACATTAAGAGCATCATGGCATCTTGGCATTTGGTGAGGAAATTAAAAAAACCCCCAACCTCTCACTCGCTGTTACGAAATGAAAATGTTAATCTCCTCTCATGCATCCAACTGCACCAACAAGTGAAAAGGTGTTAATAAGGAAGAGTTCTGAGCAGCGTGACTTTTCTAGCTGAGAAAAACAGGATGTATTTATGCATCATTTCCAAATGTAGTTCTAGAGAAAGAGTAGGTAGCAAAAGGACCATATGTTCAAAAAAAGAGCTGTGAGATCTCGCATGGCATAACGACAAGTGTGGGAAGGCATATTTATTAGAAAAAAAAGAAAAAGTGAGTAAATATTCATAGAGAAGAGTGCATTGGAATTGTATTAAAGGTTATAACAATACTCCTTAGGCTATTTTTCTTGGTTTTTCTCTGTAGCTATTTCTCTTTAAATCACAAGATGTCATTTGTCTCATTGGACTTTCTGTGTTGGACCTGAGTTCAAGTGACAGTCACTGGTGGGTCATTCACAATATAGGTAAACCTGCTGGAAAAGAGAGGAGTTTGGTTGGCAGTACTTCTTTTGAGTAAGTAATTTGACTGATTCACTCCTAAATGTTATCATTTTTATTCTGACTGCTGGAGAGAAGAGGAGGATTGGCATGACAGAGTACTGTGAATGCAGAGTGATGAACGTAACTTCAGACTGTGTCATAATGTGCATTCCCATCAGAGAGAGAATAAAAACAACTTTCTTGCATGAACTGTGGAAGCGAAAGCCTCAGTTTTTAGTGACACAAATGGATATGAGCTTTAATCTTGAGCAGCATTTCTAACCTGTCTGAAATGCCTTTGCTATCTTATTTCCACCCTCTTGGAAAATTTCATACTTCCTTGGCAATCTTGTCAAGTGAAAGCATAACTGATAGCAGGCAACGGACAATGCAGAGGGTTGGTCTGAGGGACTGTGAAGTATTACTAGGCTAATCTGTACAAGTTGGCATTGCAAGTTATTTGTGTTCTCCTGCCTTTAAACATAAATGTAATGTGTCCCTTCTGTTTCTTTTCCACTCCCTATTTATCACCAACATTAAAACTCTAGGAGGCCAAATTCTGATGCCTACCTTAAGACAGTAAAACAATTATGTAGCAAACTATGCAGTGCCCAGGATTTTAGTACTTATTCACTGACAAAACACCAGAACCTAAACCTAGTTAGTTAGCCAGCTAATTTAATTCAGGAGAGGATGCAAACCTATTTATGCAGAATTATATTTATGACAACAACCTATTTTGGAGACAGAGAAGCTCATGGCAGTGCATGTCTTCAGTGCAGTGAAGTCCCGTCCTTAACTAGCCCTTCTGAATCCAAAACAAACAAAATATCACCATAATCTTTCAAACCAGATTTCCCAGAACAGACAGCCTGTTTGTTTACTCAAAGTGCAGACCAGAAGTCTTTTAATGTACATTAATGAGAAGGTAGAAGTAGCAGAGAGTTCTTAATGGGATCCTGACCTAATTAAGATAAAATTAAAAGATTCCCTTGGATACCTGGATTGTATGTAGGTTAGGCATTCATTCACATTCCCTCATGTCTCTCTCCATGGGGGAAGAATATGAAATGATACATGGACTTACATTTTGAAACTGCGAAAATCTGAGCTCACAAAAGAGACATCCCTTTGACCCTGTACAGGTGAGGGGTCCTCACTGCGCTGCTGACAATTTATGGTAATCAAGCATTAAGAACCACATCTGGCTCTTTCATAGTAATACTGTTGCTGCCAGATGTAAAACTGGCTTTTGATTAGTCAGTTGAACAGAAAGGAGTGAAAACACAGCAAGAGATGAAGTTGGCATCTGCGAGGCTACAGAGTAATAATTTATGTTCTAATTATACATAATGGCTTGGTTAAGGTTCAGTCATTCCTTGCAAGTCTTCCTTCAGAAGACTTACTTCTGAGAATGTTCCCAGTACTGTTTTCTTCCTGTTGTTGTTCCTTCATTTCATGAAATGTTTCTTGTGAAATATAAAAACCTTTTTAAAGATATGTGTGGTAGTTTGACCTTGGCTAAATGCCAGGTACTCACCAAGTCACTCTATCACTTCCCCCCCCCTTCCCCTTTTTCTCAACAGGGCAAAGAGGGGAAAGAAAATAAGATAGGAAAAAACCCCAACCCTTGTGGGTAAAACAAAAGCAATTTTAATATAAGCAAAACAAAGCAAAGGTCTGCGTGTGGAAGCAAAAAAAGAAAACATATTTATTCTCTACTTCCCATTAACAGGCGATGTCGGGCCTTCTCAGGAATCAGGGCTCCAATACGCGTAGTGGTTGCCTCGGAGGACCAAGGGTGACCCCACCCCCTTCCTCCTTTCTCCCAGCTTTATACTGAGCAGATGTCATATGGTCTGGAATATCCCTTTGGTCAGTTCAGGTCAGTTGTCCTGGTTGTGTCCCCTCCCAAGATCTTGCCCACCCCATCTCACTGTGGAGGGGGGGGAAATGTCGGAAAGAGCCTTGTTGCTGTGTAAGCACTACTCAGCAGTAGCCACAACACCAGTGTGCTATCAACACCCTGCCAGCTCCCAGCATAAAACACAGCACCATGAGGGCTGCTACAGGGGAAAACCAATTCCGGCTCAGCCAGACCCAGTACAGTCTCCACCCCTTATTCCATACCATTTACGTCATGCCCAGGTCCCACATAACACTCATTTATTCATTCCATAAGCTTTCTTCACTCCTCCAGATGGTCAGTGACTTGGCTCCCATCTGTCAAGATGGATGTTCAGGACAGGAGCAGTATGTTTGACTGTTGGACTCCAGCACCGGCTAGGTTTAAGTCATCATTGCACGTATCTGGTTCACTCTTTGTCATCCCTACTTTCTCCATCACTTCCTGCAACATACATCTCAGCCCACAGATTATTTTCCCCCCAAGGTTAAATCTCCTTGAGGCACACACTGAGTAGCCCCATTCTCCCGCATTACCCACATATTGGAACAATCAATCAGGACTGTTTTTAATGGAGAACTAGGGTGTTTCATGTATAATCTGTAATGAAGTGTCTTTTGAAATGTCAATGTTTTTTAAGTGAAAAAAGAGTGTCTCCACATTAAAATACTATAGTTGGATATGCTTCAGTGGTGACTCACCAGAGCTACTGATCAGTTACATCATGTCCTTGTTCTCTCACATGCACTGGATTCCCCATCAGAGCTTCAGCTTCCATAGTGCAACAGAAGCTGGAAGGCTCCATCATATTTCTAAATATTACTCACAGGAATGCTTATGAGTTGTCATAGGACATGGAATCTGAGCAGGAACATGAAGCTTCTGTACTGTAACTCATATGAAACACTCAAGAGTTCTTCTGAATAAAAATGTTTGGGTTTTAGTTGGAGTGTGTCAACTTTTGAGTCATCATCAAAAAATTTAGGATTTCAAGAGACACAAAAGAATATTGCTCATACAAATGCAACCACTTACTTTCTTTTTATATCACAGCAGCCCACTGTGGTCCAGGCTGATAGCTCTGTGAACTATGGACATACTGCTGACTTACCATTGCAATATGTGTGACATGTTTACTTGTTTTTACTGCTCTGCTCTTCACCACTGAATAGGACACAAGGGTGCTTTCATTCTGACCTGTTTTGTGAACACACAGCCATTACTGTATAACTCTTTACTTTCTACTGTGACTCCCTGAAAAGGTGTGAGGGCTACAGAAGGTATAAAGTTCCTGTATGAAAGTATGGGAACCTTCTGTAAAACAGGCTGTTATTTAGCTGTAGATAGGGCACCTTTTACTTATTAATGAGAATGTTTTTAAGCAACAAATAGCAGAAAAAAATGTTAATGATGGAGGCAACTTATTTGTAAGAGATCCTCTGGATAGCTTCTGGTGCTAAAGATGGGATTCATCTGACCCATTTTAGACGTTTACTTTGATGGGATGACTTGTGCCCTGCAAGTGCTTCTTTTCTACACTGAACATAAAAGGAACTTAGTATGACTATTTCAGATTTAAGCCTCTGTACTTCTTCAGCTGAATCTCACTGTCATGTGTGAATGTTTAAGATTTTACTTAACAGGGAATGGGAGAGAATAAGCACTCAGGGGATGTAGATATAGATATAGATACATAAATGGGGAGAAATAACAAGCTGAGGACTGATGTGGACTGTAGGGAGAAAATCAGTGGCTTTTCTTACAAAGGAAACAAAGCTAAATCACACTCACCAGATTGTGAACAACTACCACTAATGAGCAGTCACGTTAGCTATTACTAATGACAATGGGAATGTTTCTCTGAGCAACTGCTCACAATCTGCCCCTGAGATTTAAAGCAAATGTTGGAGGGGAAAAAAAAACCCAAACAATAAATGAATCTAGGATGGGTGAAAGCAAAGAGAAAGAGAAGAGAAATGGGGAGAGGGATAGAGTAAAAGGTGTGAACAAATGGTAAGACTGAATGCTGACTTACTCTTACAACCGTTAAGAGATTATGAGGCTCAGCTGGTATGGGAATGGATGGTAAAACAGAGCAGAATGATTGAAATTTCATGAGTATAACAGACTATAGCACAAGTTAGGAAAATTGTCTATTATTTTTTCCTTTGGAAAAATAACAGACCTGCTTTTCACTAAGCCATGTCTAAATAAAACATTTATAAAGACTTTTCTGTGTTATTGAATAGACTTTCTGATCAAAATATATACAGAGGGACTATTTACTGCTTAACACTTACCTGGAGTATTGAAGAAGTCTCCAGTTTTCTTAATTCATATTAGGATTTAAACCTGTGCCACCTTCACATTTGCCCTGACAAGATGATTTGGTTATTCTGTCACAGGATACTTAGGGGTATTCACACAATTTGACTAAGGCAGAAATATGCTTACATCTGAGTGTCATCCATGGAGAAAGAGTCTACTTCAAAGGAAGGTTCAGGGTAGAAAACCAATATAAATCTTTGAATTTCCTTCCCGAAGGGCCTGTTTTCACCACTGGGAGACTCTACTAAACTGCCTGGGAACAGGTGTCTCTCTCTACCAGGAACACCTCCACTTCAGGATGAACAGGCAGCAGAGCAGCATCTCTGGGCTGGGTCTGCAACATCACTAATTACTGTATCACTACGGAGCTGCTCCACTGGGAGAGCCCAACATGGTTGCCCGGAGGGTGATGGCTCAGTCTCTGCTTCTGTGACAGCTGTTTTGAAGCAAGGACTTAAAGTTAGGTTTTGCTATTCTATGTGACTACTGTCACTAGAGTGCAGGGTCCTACTCTGACCCTCCAGTATTTAATTCCCTAGACTAATTGGAACATTTCTCATAAGGAAAATCTTCATGATTATTTGGTGGGCAGGTGTCCCCCTTGCAAAGTCAGACCCCCTCATTGGTTAGACGTGACACAGTGATTTGAAACTGTCAAGCACATCCTGGCAGATTGCCTAGACACTGTTCAACCACACTTGCCTTTTAAAATCTTCAGAAAAACTTGATTTGGCTCAAAATGAATGAGGATAATGTTGACAATTGCAAATAGTACCTAGTTTCTCTCAGTAGATTCTTTTTTAAAGTTTGTCATCAATGCATAGGAAACTACCTGCCACAGATAAAATTCATAAATAATGGGATAGCCTAATTAGTGGCATAAGTATTACCAAATAACTGAAAATAATGTCGTTGTTGCAGAGTTCCCTTGATTGTTTATTTCAGCCTGCAAACAGATTTCTAGTAGCATATAACAGTGGATCTGGACTGAAAGTTGATTTTTATCCCTTGCAGCATGTGCAATAACACTGTAACACTTTGACATTGCAGTACTTTATTAAAGTAGCAGGATTTGGACCCAGAATATTTTGAAAATCCTAAGTAATTAGGCTCTTAGCTTCCGACTGAAATGGACAAAATTCAACTGATTTAAATGAGAATTCACATTGTACTGCATAAGGCACCAGTGATTTTGGAGACTAGATATAACTAAAAAAGTCAGTAAGAAATGTATTTTAGGTCATTCAGGAGACTTTGAAAAACTCTCCAAAAGATTAACGAATTTTGTTATTAAAGTTTTGTTATTAAGGTTGCTATAGAGCCCCTAATAACTTATAAAAGTCATTTTTGGGTTATTAAATGCTCCATTCCCAATTTCTATCCAGAAATGGACTGGATCAGAAAGCAAAAGCAAAATCTCTCATTCTAGAAAACATTGACTTGGTTTAAACAGTAGGACTTGATACTGCTGATGTCATCACTCTTTGCTTATATCTGCTTCAGTATATTTTTGCTGAGTACAAACTCTCAAGGTGGTGTTTGTGCTGGTTGAACTGCTCCCCTATGTTTTACCCAGACTGCAATCATCCCACAGCAAGACAGTTTGGCAGCAAACGGATTGCTTCCCTGACTGTCAGCTGTCCAGGCCAGGTCTTCTCTGCCAGAGCATCGCCTTGGATTGTGTTAACAAGGGGGCACTGCTAGTTAGGAATTTCCATACTGTTACCCACAACCCTGTGTTATTGCTTGCTGAAGACAGCTTCTCTTTACTGTTGTTTCCCTTCACCCTCCCACAGCTCTTGATGACTTGCAACCATGCAATACACTAAACCGAGGTGTGTGCAATATTCATGGAAGTAACGCAGACATCCCTGGCATTCAGTACTTGCCACCAGTAATTGCTGTATTCATTCTACTCACTGTTTTAAGGAAAATAAATTCACTATAAATTTGCCTTATAAACATTTTAATCTAATGTTTGTTATGGATCACAGGGTATGAATCAGGTGCATGCATGTATAAATAAAGAATAATTCAGCTAAAGAAAGCAGTGCTGGGGTAAGACCAGCAAAATGAGGCCCACTACAGCAAACAAATTTACTGATCTTTGTCTCAATTAAAATGGGGTATTGGCAAATGTCTTAGTAACTGACAGGTATAAATCCTGTGAGGTGCACCGCTGTAGTATTAGTCTGAAATCCCTGTATCTTTGCAGGTGAATTTGACCATTTTGTGGTAGATACTGGAAAAAAAAGTTAATAGCAAAAGACCAAGTCAAACAAACACAAACTAAACAAAATGGACAATCCTCCAAATCATAAGTCACTTTTAGATTAAATAACATCGTAATCAGAGTATGGATTTTAATATATAAAAGGGTATAGACACAACGACAAGATGTAAACTAGCACACTAACAAATCATAAATAGACTTAATTCATTATCATGACAAATTGTCATTATGAGAACCGATGGTCATACTTTTATATAGTAAATTAAAAGAGCAATTGTTTTGGAAGTGTTGAAATAATTTGGAAATATGAGTCAATCTAGTGAGAGTTTTGGATTATGTATATTTTTAAAAATTAGAGCAACATATTTCAGCCTTTTTCTTTAGTAAAATAGAGGTTCTTCCATTTTAAATGTTTCATCTGGATTTATTTTCCCATCATCACCACAACTCTCCCAACATATTTGGTCTGAAGTGTTTTTTCTCCATGATTTCCTGTTCTCTTTACCCTCCTCAAGAATTCTGAGCAATGAAATTTTAAAAAATGCTTTTTTCCTGGATTTAGCCAGTACCTGATGTTTCTGAGAAGGGGAATCCATATTTAGCCTCATCAACTTCATACAGAGTTTGGAAATGGAGTGCAGTATATCAGGAATGTGGCTGACTTGGAAACCTGAATGCAGGTTCCAGTGTTCCTAGATATTCACAGTCAGGCTTCTGGCCTGTGAGACATCTCTATTTTAACAACTTCTCTTAGCTATATTCAGTTGAATTTCAAAATAGATACAAAAGTAGCTGGGATAGATATATTATGTTAGCTTTCTGCCCTTGATAATGCTACCTTTTCTTTTTTTTTTTTTTTTTCCCCTGAGCGTGTGAAGCCTGTCAGAACTGAAATGCAATTGACAGTCACTGAATCAAGTCAATCTACCATGCTGGGGTGGAAGACAGATCCACCAATAAGGCACCTCACCCCTACTCTGTGTGACTGAAGTAAATTCATTCTAGTTGCAATTGCTTCCTTGCTTCATCTTACATAATTTCATCTGGAGTGGAACAAAGCAGGGTATTTCCTGTAATGTCACCTTTTTCTGTGAAGCATGTTGGATGCAAATGAAGCTATATGAGGTATTATCATATATCCATCACATAGCTTCTGCAGTGTCAATTCATCTTCCTTCAGGGAGAGCTAAAAACAGCAGCTTGGAGGATTCACAGGATATGACGATGTCCAAGTAGGATAAAGGCTTCCCTAAAGCAGCAGAATTAACTGGTTTCTGTGAGGGTCATTCTTCCAAGAGTTCATCCTTTTGACATTTATTTCTCAGATCTTACTGAAAACTGAATTATTATTCTTGACAATTACCTCATTTCAGGTTATTGGCTTTTTTGCTTACTTTAGTACCCACAAGCACATGCTCCACAATGAATACATCTTCTACATTTAATTACTTTCTAACAATAAAGATCAAAAAGAGGTTTCAGAGATAGCATTTGATTTCTAGCAAGAAAGAAAAAATCATGACAGAGCTTTACTCCACAATTTATTTTCTGAGTTCCTTACCCCTGTTTTTCCCCAAGTAAACTTAACTATAGTGTTTTTAGTCAGATGTTGAGCACTAGAGAAACACTTTTTTGACTATGTCACAGGTTTTTACTAAGACTGATTTTATTCTTTTTCAGGGGGTTGTTTTAACCAACTACAATCTTGCTAAGTTTTACCTAAGAAACGTCCCTTTGTTTTGTCTCAATATGTTACCATGCAAAGAGCTGCAGCTTTTCTTAGAAACAGGTTCTGAGCAGAGTCTAGAAATAAATAAGTAATGGAAACTAGGTGGAAGCAGGTTGCAACTACAGACCACGAACTTCCATGACTGAATGCATGGATGGAGGGATTTGATATTTTCTAGTCAATAACATGAGTTTCCTGCTACTCCCCCTTTAGGCCTTTTATTTTTCTCAGGAATTTGGAAGAGCTGCAGACCTTGGCTTCACAGTTCTGCATAACCCAGACTCCCATAATCAGACCACTTGGCATACAGACATAAGACCCTTGTAATCACAATGAAAATCAAGTAAGGTTGGAAAACAAAGGGCTGAAGAAAATACAGGTCATCACTCCTCATGGTAGATGCTTTCACATTTTTATCATCACTCACTTACTTCTCTGTCCAAAAGACAATCACTGCCAAAAGGATATGATCCTTCAGAATAAGAGATGTAAGGTCTCAGAGTACTAGAATTTTTTTCTGCCAGTATATTTAATGGAAAGCTTTTAAATTATAAGAAAAAATCATGTGTGCACATTTAATCATCTGATTTGATAGTTCAAATCATGTTTCAGTTTTATTTGTCACGGCAAGGAGGAGAAAGGAAGTTGCAATAGAAGTTGAAGCAGCTAAATTCTCAAATGGGTAGCAAACAAAGGAGAAGGAGAAGGGACACTAGGGCAGTTTGCCTGCAGTTGAGTTCAGCAAGTAGAAGAGATGCTCTCTGAAGGGGCCAGAAACAAACATGGAAATGTAACATAGCTTGAACTGAGCCTCCAGCATTTGAACAGGTGCTCAAAGAATAAAGATGAGTTCAAACAAAAAACTTTGAATTAGAAGTTCACTATGAACTGTAAATATTGGTGTCCAGAATTTCACCTATACTAAATAAAACATGACAAATGTCATGAAACTTCAAACACAGCACAACCTTTTATGAAGGCTGTCGAATTAATGTTAACATTTGGCATGAAAATAAACCAGTAGATCTTTTATTAATTAACTGGGTCATTACCAGTAATAAAATTTGTTTGATTTCTTTGGCAGTATCAGCAACATTGTGTGATCTTTCCATAAATTAAGTAACAACTATACAACAGTGTTCTTGATTTTGTAGTACAACTATCAGTGACGTCTTTTATCAGCATCCCATGGTGACTTACAGATTCTTCATCAATCTGTCCTTCACTATGCGGAGGACAGCTGCCTTTCTAAATTAATTTGCAGCTTTTATAAAATCAAATATCTGATTTGGAATTTATTTGTATGACATGCCTCAACTACAAACTCTTCTTTTGATGAATAACAAAAATCCTGTTTCAACTTCACTGTACTTAACTGTACTTAAAGGTCAAAAAAAAGTTTATTAAAGAAGACCATAGGTAGAATCTGTTTTTTACTGTACAGAAGAAGGTAGGAGTCCTCTTCTCAACTTGACTCAGCTATGTCTGAATAATACTACATGTATGTGCAGAAGATACCACCACTCTTTGGAGAGGTTGTGTGCTTGCTAGGCACAGGAGACTGGATTAAAGATTGATCTGTTTAAACTGCATTTCTGTGACTCTGAGGATAGAAAATGTCTTTAAACTGTTGCCTGTCCTATCATGGAAACACCACCAACAACGCTCCTGGCATGTGTGCATCACAGAGTGAGAAGAAGCCCTGCAGGGCAATGCCTATTAGTTCATGCTGCGAGCCTCTGGGGAGGTTTTTCCAACATTCAGAAGCAGTCTTGCAGTGGTTCAGTGCCACAACCCAGGGTCATCTCAGGGCTCGAGGACAGTTTGTACAAAGGAAGTGAAAGTGTGAAAAGAGGGACAAAAATAAGAATTATCAGAGAGAAGAGATGATGGATAAAGAGGTGAAAAATGTTAGTGAAAACATGAGGAACCTTGCAGGGACAGGGACTCCAGCTTAAATTCTTGTCATGTTTAGATCAGTAAAAGGAAAAACAAAACAAACTTTCACTCCTGGAAGTGGAGCCAAATTTTGGCCTAAATTCAAGAATCATCCTTACAGTGGCAGAAAAAAAATAATTATTGTTATACTGCTGTCTCTGTGGAGGAGAAGATGATAAACTTCTATTTTGCCCCACTTCTATTTTCTGTTCCAGAACATGTCCTCTGTTCACATACAACAGCAGCTGCCCTTTGATCTCCTCAATGACAAATCAAGATAAATTGACAGGTAGAGTTGCCAGTTAATAAAATAGATTTTAATTTTAATCCCATTAAGCTTGATACAATAACCAGAAAAGATTCTTTGGGAACTTATGATAGCACATACTCTCAGTCACTGAATTTATCAGGTGGCTTAGAGAATCTTGTAATTATTCCAAGATTTAAAATTGCTTATTGAATAACTTCTGTAAATAGTCATAAGCAATTTGCAGCAAGTAATTAATACTGAAAACTTGAACCTTGCTTGGAAATCACTACTTTTTTTCTGTTCACTGGATGGATCAGGACAGAATATACACTGAAAAACCAATTCTAAGTGATTCTAAAATCAACATTCTCTTACGAATGGCCTCCAGTGTTCACTTAAATCACTAGCTTTTGCAAATGTTTCTGCCAGTAAACTGACTCAGTAGGATATTTATAGAAAGCAGATATGACTGAATTCATTTTTTTAATTGGGGTGAATATCCACAGGCATTTTGAAAGAAGCACCTAGTGCCAATTACATTGCAGCTTTCCTTACAGAAAAAAACCCCAAGAGAGTATGACCAGGTGTGAAAGTTATGTGGTGAATTTCTCACACTGCAGCAATTCAAGGAATTAATAGTGTGGATAAGAGCTTTTTCTAATGAATTTACATTCTGTCAACTCATTTGAAATAATTGCGTGTGACTGGCCCAATTATTGTGCAGGAACATTCTCTGCCATTGCCTGATACTTTACTTGGCACAGTTTGAGCACATACCATGACACATATTTTTTATTACTTAAGAATCTGAGAAGTGCCTAAAAATAATGAAGGAGGAGTATATTTATTCCTACATTTTCAAGTGTTTGACAGCTTTCCAAAGCCTTATGCTCAGAAAGCAATCCTGCAAAGCCTTATTTGGTACATCTTATTAGCACTATCTCTTTGAGAGATTCCTTTAAAATATAGCTCAGATTTTATAGCCAGTAGACACCATTGTGTGGTCTGATTTCCTGACCAGGATTTTCTTGAGGAAATTGTTGCTCTTTACCCGCTAAAGCACATTTTAGAAAAATATGCTGCAATAAATGACAAATGTATACAATCAGATTGATCACTGCTGCTTTCTAAGGCTACTTTCATGTAACAGGTCATTTAAGTCAAACATAACTGAAGTTCAAGAGGAAAGGAAACAGTGCAAAGAAATAAGTGTTCTTTGTTATTAACCTAATTTCACTCTTTAATATTTCTATGTAAAAATCAAGGTGGGCGGTAGAAATCAAACTGGTTTCTCTACCTGTCCAACCATTATAAACGCAGTTTCCACTTTCAGTAACCCCAAGAGTATTGGAAGAATTTTCAGTTAAATCCAGGGTATGTAACAAATCCCTGTTTTCATTTATCAGTTCCCCTCTCAAAGCAGAGAGCATACACTTTTCTACATTTATACTGAGTTCTCATACTAGCTATAGTAGTTAGAGAAAACAGCAAATTCAAAATCTTACATCCAGAGTCTCCAGATATTAAGACCAATAATTTATTGTTCTTTAAGCAGGGCAGTCCTTGAACCTCATGCTACAGATCAAAGACTATTAAAAACAGGTCTTTTTCTTAGATTTTAAAATCTGAAAATAGACTCCCTTTCCTGAAGCATCCAAAAAGTCACTTGCAGAAATCATTCTGTCAAAAGTTTGTAAATCAATATATACAAACAAAAACATTTGGCTTGAATTAAATAACATATTTTAGCAGAAATATTTTACTGAAAATATTCTCAGTAGCTTTTCATAGTATGTCTATAAAAATAGTGTACTATTACTAGAAATCCATTTAATTAAATTAATAAACATAGCATATGAAACCTGCAAGCAAAGTGAAACCTGACACTGCTGGGAAATATTTTCCAAGACACTGGGTAATGAAGATGTTCCCTTCTGTTTTAGGCACCATTTATATTATTGTTGATGATATTAGACAGGCATACTTACATCTTTATGCAATGTGATCCATGCTATATATTTCTGTTGCTTGCTTGTTCTTTAAGAGCTACAATTTGCAGTACAACCATGTGTATTTTGGAAGCTGATGTTCTCTAAGTCCCAAAACCTAGGGTCAAAGTCACATAAAAACGAAAAATACAAATTTTTTACCAAAAAGGAAATCTGATGCTCTATAATTTGGAAGAGAAGCACAAAACTGGAATAAACCCAAAATATTCTAAAGACAGTCTCCTCACTCAACTCTTCCAATTTTCAAAACATCAAGCATTTCTGAGGAACTTTGGCTTACTCTTGGAAGTCTATATCAAAGAGTCCCTCCAAAAAGCTTCTGAACAATCACTGCTTTTCAGAGCTTTTGAAGGATTTGTATACCCTCTTGGTATGATACAGTAAAAAAGGAGATTTGATCCTGGCCTAGGTGCCAGGTGGTATACTTCAGTTCAGAGCTTACACTACTTTAAAATGTAGTAATTTTCAGAAGTCATACATGAGGCAGTCATAGGTTACATTGCCAGTGTCTTTTTATGCTAGTTTTGCTCAGCACAGATAAGTTTTCATTCTGCAATTACTTTCTTAATATGAAGGCGTGCACTTCACCTCCTCCTGCCAAGACATCATGGAGCACATTCTCCTTTTCTCTTTTGAAAACAAAGAAACAACCAAACTTTTTGCTCCTAATTAAATTTAATTGTAATTCGCAATATGTTTTGAGCACTTGATGATGTTTGGGGCACCTTATACCCTCAGATATTCAGAATCTTGCAGAACTCCTTAGTTTAAGGAGAAAAAACATTTTAGTACTTGATAAAAAAAAAAAAAAAAGAAGAAACAAGACATGAAATGTCACACTGCCTAAAATAAATCAGAAATCTCCTAAAAAGGGCAGATTTAATAAAGACAGAGATTAACACTTTTTTTCTTAAATGAAAAAATATGATTTTTCTATATATTTAAAACCTTACTTAGAAGTTCAGCAATACTTCACTGTTGAAATTTTATTCAATAACTGCAAAGGAGATCTGTAGGATACAGAGGGATCACATATGGAGAATTAGGAAAGTTGAGACTAGGTGCATGCAGGATTCTTTTAAAATAAAGCCTGACTCTGGAGCTCAGATAAGAGTCCTGTGTAGCAGCCTGTGCTTTTTGCTGATGAAGCCAAAGGTGTAGAGTTCTGCTTGGGCTATCAGCACATTAAAAAAGGCAGACAAAACATAACTATGCAGTTATAAATGCTTTACTGGGCAGAGGCACCAGCCACACAAGAAGTAGAGAAGGAAATAAAAAATGATATAGTGCAGACATTACAGATTAAACCAGACACAAATCAAATGAAGGTTACTCTTTTGCTGTTTGGGTTATAAACCTAATTAATCAATTCACAGTAATGTTTGAGCTGCCTTAATTCATACTTTGTAAAAGTACTAGAGAGCCTATAATTACAGCTGGAAAAGGGAAAATTTTCAGAAAAAAAAATGCTGCTTTGGCAATGGCAAAGCCTAAGTTAAAGAATCTGAACAAGAACAAATGTGGAAGCTAGGGGGAAGAATAACTGCTGACTTGTTGCACCTGGACTTTGGTACCTTTGTTTTCTTCTCTTCATTTCTTTGAAGCTAAGCACAGATTTCATTTCTAGGAAAGCCAATTTTAAACACTTGTTTTGTTGAAATGTCCCTCTTAAAAGAAAACCTAATCATTACTGTAAAAACTCAAATGAACAGCAAAAAAATTACCCTATTATGTACATTATCAAAATCATGGCTATGGCTCCCCAGGACTTTCTGTGCAGAGCTTGCTGAACATCTGCCTCTTGTGCTGATGGGTCCCTGTAGGCTCAGGGAACAGCAGGCCCACAATGGTAAGAGAAAAGGGCACTCCAGCAGTCTTATTCTCTTTATCCTTTGACAAAACAGTGTTCAGTGGGGCTCAGATTGGAGGAGTCCTCAAAGTGAAGAGAAAACACAAAGACATTGAGTAGAGAGAAGATCATCAAGGTAGAGGAAAGTCATAATTAATTTTAGGTAAAAGCACAGTCAATCACTAAGAGAGACTGGTTAGAAGATGAGATCAAGAAGAAAGGCAATTTTGTTTCATGCGTTTCCTTTTTTTGCTGACTAAATGGCAGGAGGAAAGTGATTTATTTTAAAAATAAACAGCGAAAACTGTAGAGATTGATAGGCTGAGTCAGAGATCTCTGGGAATAAAAAAGCTGAAGAAATAAAAGAAAGAGGACAACATGCAAGAAATTACTTTTCCAGTGGAAAAATAGTTTTCCTGTATGCCCAGCTGCTTGTTGACATTCCAGGAGTGTTCTGCATCTCTGGACACATTGTGGGGGAACCAAAAGAAACCTTTTCCATGCACAAGTTTTTATAGACTAACTATTTTGTGTAGTGAACGGAAAGCTTCTGGAAGAAGAAATGGGAGAAGAAAGAATAATTTGGCTAAAATTAATAAAAAAGCACACTGAAAATTCAGATCTTTTCAGGACCATACTGCATATGTAGATATAAATAGATGCAACAGTTAGATCAATATGGTCCATGTCCCCAAAACTACCTGTGAGGAGCTGAGTATATAGGACCTTATTCAAAATAAAAATTGTTGGCAAATAGACTGTGTGAACAGAATTGAAACATTCTAGTGGAATGTGGAAAAAAACACTGCAATATAAAACATTAGCATTATCTTAATATACAGTCTATTCTATATAGTAAACTAAAACTACTACTGTTCATTCTATACAGCTAAGCAATGTTTTTCATGTCAATACCTAGTATAAAAATTGTCCCAAACTAAATAACATTTTCTAATGGAAATTTTTGCTCACAAACCTGGGAGGGTGAACACAACCGAAAAATGAACAGCAGAAACCTTGCATTGTTTCCTGGTTGCTCATTCATCTGTAGCATCTTTATCTCAGTATCTCAGAACACAGAATGGTGGAGGCTGGAAGGGACCTTTGGAGGTCATCTTGTACAGCTGCCTACTCAAGCAGGCCCACCTAGAGCAGGTTGCCCAGGACCATGTCCAGACGGCTTTTGAAGGTCTCCAAGGATGGAGACTCTACAACCTTCCAGGACAACCTGTGCCAGTGCTCCATCACCCTCACAGCAAAAAAGTGTTTCCTGATGTTCAGAAGGAACCTCCTGTGTTTCATTTTGTGCTGGTTGCCTCTTGTTCTGTCACTGAACATCACCGGAAAGAGACTGGCTCTGTCTTCTTTACATTGGCCTCATTCTAGTTTTATTATTTGTTCCCAGATTTCAAGAATTTTTTCAAAAATTTATATTTGCTGTTCTTTCTGTCTTTGTATCTTGTTCACTTTGATTTTGCATCTTGTTTGTTCCATCTGAAATTGTTTTTTGAAGAGCCAATTTTTGCTAGATGCTTCTTGCATCATTGTCAGTATAGTTTACATGGCTATGATATTCCTAATGTAATATTTTCAAGAGTTTTTCAAAAACGCTCCATTGGGATTATAAACATTCTGTTGATGCAATTTTGCTGTGGCTTAATTGTGACCACCTATTAATACTGAATATTGAGCACACCCTATTTTAATAAAATACATTCTCATCAATCAAACAGAAGTTTCTCCAAGTGAATTCTTGGTTTTCTTTCTGTTGCATCATGATCAGAAGTGAATCACTGTGAGTGGGGAGGAGGAAGAGGAGAAGGGAGAGAAGTTGAAAGTAATCAAACTAATTCTGATTAGACTTGCAGTTGAAATAACAGAAAATTGCCATGTAACATCTTTGTTGATTTTAGGAATAAACATTGCAGCACTCAAGCCTGTCATTAACATTATTGTGGATTGCTTCAATGCACACTGTCATCTTAAAGAGGAAAATGTGCAAAATATAGACCAATAGAGCCTAACATGAATAGATGTGTTATATCCACAGAGACACATGTTAACATTTGGTATAGGCACTGTTTCTCTGATCTCCAGCATGACCCTTCCAAAACTGTTTAAGTTACTGGTCTCAGTTTGTTAAAACAAGGAAAGTTTCCTCATTCTCTTCTCCATTAACTGTCATTTAGTACTTTAGTCTTTCCTAGCAAATCACTCCTATCTATTTTTCCTTCTTCAAATTCTTTCCATTTGTCTCTCAAATAATTAAGTATCCAAACTTCTCAATAGGTGCTTATTTTAAGGATTATATGCCAAGATTCATAAATCCAGAGTGTATACAGTGAGAGCAGAGAGGATGTACTTTCTAAAATGGGCAAGTACTCTTCCTTCCTATTTTTCAGCAGTAGGTGATAAATAACTGTTCAGACTGGTAAACTTGAGCATTTCTGAAATACTCTGAAGCCAGGAGTCCTAGTAAAAAATCTTAAACAAGCCCGTGAGCAACAGGACAGTGATTGGCAAAGTTGCATTATCTAGAAAGGCTGAACATTGCGAAATATACTGTTCAAATTTTGATTTGTCTGAAGAAACTAGTGTGTTTTAGACTAGACACACCGTTGTGAAAATAATAACTATTGATCAATTCATTAGTAATTGATGTTGCAGAAAGAAAACACTTCTCTTCCCTTCATCAACTAAATTCTGTGTCAAGCCATAACATTTGAAGTCATCCAGTGTTAATTTCAAGGATGGTGGATTGACAGGGTTTTTTTATTTATTGATGACACTCACAGTTAAAAATAGGCATTAAGTCTTAGTATGTCTAACTACATTTTTCACTGTTAGATGCCCATAGGTCTTTTTGTTTTAAAGAGTTGTTCCTGTTGCTGGAGATAGATTGTGATGAGATCACCTCAACTTTTTCTTCCACTTGCTTTTAAAAAGGTTTATTTAATCTTTTCCTCGAATGCATGTCTCAGTACTTGTTTGTAGCTCCTTGTTATTCAATGATTAAAAGAGACAAACACATGTATTTTTGAAGGACTGTGAAAAGCCTTGCCAGATAAAGGAAAGAAAAGGCGGAGAATGAATCTGTGTCTTTCAAATTGTTCAGAATGAAGAATTGATAGCTGGAGTTTAAAAATAATAAATCAAGAGGTACCTTCAACCTTGGGTAAGCAAAAAAAGTGTATTGCAGCAATTGCCAGATCTTTTCACCTCCATGTGACCTATATGCTGGAAAGAAAAAAGCCCAGGCACAGTGATTTGGACAAACACTGGCCAAGAAAAATTTATTCTATTTACAAGAATATGGGTAAGAAAAAAAGTCGTAAGCTAGTCTGAAAGTAAAACTGGACAAATGCTTTTGTTGTAGACATTAGAAAAACTCCAGATGGGTAACATTTGCACCAGTCCTCAGACAAGCAATGCAGAAAGAATAAAATACTGAAGTCCTTAAAAAGTGAGGAGGTCTTCATTATCCATGATCTTACAGTGCCTGGCAGCAAAAGTTTAATGAGGCCTAACCAGGCATTGCCTTCTCTCTTAGATTTTTTTTCTCAGGGAGTAAAAGTTCAAGAGTTGATTTGCTACACAAGGGATTAACAAGGAGATGAGTTGCCTTTGCTCAGTGAAACCTACAATCCTTCTGGTGTTGATCCCAAGGAAGAAAACAGGTGTTAGTTGTGACACATTTTAGCACAGTTACACAAGTTCTGTGCAAAACACCCACCGCACAGACACTTTAGTTGTCTTTACACTCACTTTGAGCCAGAAGTTAGGAAATCTGCAGTGGTCAGGGCTGCCAGCTCTAGTGGAAAACTGAGGAGGCTGTAAAGAGAATTTACTGACGTATTGTTTATTTTCAGTATTCATCTGGGATCAGATGGGGGAAAAAAAATCAACAATGCTAGTGATGGTTCACAACAGGACAGGTAGAGCTCAACTGTTGTAAATCAAATCAGTAAGTTTTGACTTCTTCCTATCAGGTACTTGTGCTGAAATATTAGCTGCCTATAAGCTCCCTGCATTCACTAGTAAAGTTGAAATTTACATTGCCAAAATGCAGCTGCTTGGCATGTTGCATGCCAAGGGGAAATAAGTCAGAGACTGAACTTCAAATTTGGACTTGAAGATGTGAGGTATTTTTATGCCTGTATTTGCCACTGGTTTCCTTTGTGACTCCTGCAACTTCTTCCTCGAACTTTTTGGAAGTCTTCACCTAACACATAAAATTAATCAGCTCACAGGAGGATTTCAATTAACATTAAAAATGCATGTCCATGGGCCTATTGGTGTTCCCAAGCTGGGATCAGAGACATGCTCTTCCTGTGATCCTGAACACTGTGACCACGGTGTGTCCTTCTGCTTTACAGGGAACCAGATACAGACTGCAATGAAAAGCTGTGTCCAGGTTGTCAATATATTTTTTTCCCAAGAAAGACACTCCATTTCCTAAGTGGAAAATGGAAGAACAGCTCCCTCCCTCCCTCCATAAATAATCAATAGCCCAGGGGTTAGTGTATCTATGCAACACGTGGAAGATTCAGACATATCTCCTGCATGGTATCGCTACCCCTCTTCACTTTTTTAATAAAAAAAACCTGTACGGCGTTTGACCTCATTTGTGTCTTAATCTCGCTCTTGGGATCATATCGAAACCTCCCCCGATATTGGATTGGGACAGCCTAAGAATTTAATCAGGTGGGATGTTAACCAAAAGCCATGCAGCCTGACACATGAATTTCAGTGGCAGACTACTGTTAGTAGTGTGTTAATACCTGTCAGATTTCTAGATATCAATCAAACCCCATGAACAGACAAATAAATATATATTGTGCATGCAATATCCAATTGCTCTGTCAGTGAAGGGCACTGGAAGTACTTGAGGACTGTTATACGTCCAATTGGACTACAGAGAGGTACTCTGGTCACACCATTATAAATCTTTTCTTTCGCAGGTCTCCAAGGGAACCTCTGAAGAAAGAAAGAACTGATATCCCCAAAACCCTTCAACATTCCCAATTTTTTTCTAATCTTTGCATAACCAGAGAAGAGACCCATGTTATCTGGATCTTTACATAAAATAACCAAGGCAGTAGGAAGATGAGTTGGCATGCCGAAAGTACATGTAATATTGGTCCTGGAACTGGATGAAAATTCTATATAAGCTGAAATTCATCCAACACTTTGCTGAAAATAAAAATCAGGTTTGGAATTGGCAAAAAAAAAACCAAACTGGATTTCTCTCAAATTCAGATGGTGTCAACAATGCATAAAATCAAACTTCACCCTAGGAACAGTATAAACAAAAAGAGGGAGTATGAAATAGAGGAAAAAAGAAACATATGGAAGTTAAATTTAGGGTGCAGGAAGTATCCCCTCATGTGTCTTTCCATTATTGCCATAACAAATTGGAATATGAGGAAATGCACGTACAGAGTAACAATCACATCTATCTTTAATTCCTAGAAGTTCAACTTCATCCTGATCAAACTTTTCAGTGGAGGATAAAATAATTAGGTCTTTGCTGTCTGATCACTACACCTGATTAATATTTATGTCTACCCAGCCTACAGGACATCTCCTCAGAGTGCATCCAGAAACAGGGACCAGAGCACTGAAAGTTTATCTCATATACCACTGTTTCAGTTCCTCCATATCCCTGAAGAGCCCTAACTTAGCATCTAGAAGTCTTCAGAGAAATTCAAAACAACCTCTCCATCTGAACAGTACAGGGGCAGAGACTGCTGCTGCACTTACAGAGCATATATCCTTGCAGCTGCCTCCAGGTTGGGTCTGCACAGGGTGCGGTTTCCAGACCCAGTCTGTGTATTCCTCAAGTCTTAAAATGGAGATTTTCAGGATTCTGTGGTCAGCATGGTAAAGAAAATCTACATGGACTGAACCAACCTTAGCATACTCTGCTGTGCGGGCCCAGGTGTCTGGTGACAGGATCTCAGACAGGGCATATCAGAGCCCAGATGGCAACCTTGTCATCCATGGGGCTGACACTGAGCCTCTGGCTGCCAGGAGGTTCCTGTGGCCAGGGGGACTCCTGAGAGCTGCAAACCCTCATGATCCTCATGCAGCTCTGGGAAACTGCTGTCACTTTCTCAGACTCAGTCAGCTGCTGTGGAATCTAGGATATGGCTATGGAGGGTGTCTGGCAGTGTATTTAGGAAAAAAAGAAAAAGAACACTGTAAAGGTTGTGATAGCTTATTTTTTTCAGAAAAGTTTTTTTTTTTGAGGGCGTGGAGGGGAAGGGTAGGAAGCTTGTGAATCACAAATCCTCCATTGCAGTCATATGCAGTTAAAAATGCTAGATACCTTGCTTTTTTAAATCTCTAACTGGGACTGAAAAGTAGAAATAAATTGTTGTGGAAAGTGTACTTGTATCAGGATGGAAATTTTAGCCTTTTTATTTGAATGTACTGTTAAATCCTCATCTAAGAAACTCCATCCTGTAAGAGGTAGATAATGTTGGCTCTGATACACCATGTCACTTATGTACACATATTTTTGCAAAGTCAGCAGTGACATTGGCTCTGATATGATCTCAGAAATTAATGTTAAGTATACATCCCAGGGTTTCATGGGATTGGGACCCAAATTTCCAGCATCTTACTATTTTTATCTTACCATGCCAGGTGAAGCTCATGTCGAACACTTTCTGTTTGAAAAGAAAGAGGAAACAAATCTCAACTGTATTACTTATGTGAGTTTCCTTACATATGCAGGCTGCGTGCCAAATCTTCTCAAGAATTTTATCATTAAAACCTTTATAATAATAATTAGAAGATTTTCCAGTATAGAAAAATTCAGATAAGGGAAATCAAAGTAAGCTGAGCTCTCATAAAGTCTAAAATAATTAACATCTAATTGTGGTTTGTTTCCTTTTTAAATTACCATAATGTAATAAGATCTGCTGTTTTTGAAAATACTATCAACTTCAGAAAATATTACAAAGTGTAACTCCCAAGAAGCAAAAAAAATAATAAATTCTGAGAAACTAGTATTATGACTATTGAGAGGAAGGATAATAAACCTTGAGATTCAATAATACACCTATTTTTTCTATAAGTAATAGAGATGAATATATGATTGGCAAGCCTTTGATATGCTAGTAAACATTGTATGTATGACTTAGTAATTAATCAAATCTACATTTTATTTCTGTTTCATAGTAGACAGTTTACATCATTTATGGAAGCATTTTTACTTTTACAGTACCAAAAAAGAAGTTGTTTTATCAGTTACATGGCTGACCATCTGCCTACTTTTAGCTCAAAGATTAAATGTTTATGATCAACAGTTTTTGAACTGTTGAAATGCACTAATTTCGATTCTCTGCTTTAATTCTGTTGTTTGTTTGATCGGTTTTCCGTCATGTATGGAAGGCTTAAATGAAAAGTATATTGAATATTTTCTTCAGTACAAACAAGGTTTGACAGTTTTAGATTTTCTAAGTGGTACCAGTGAAACCTTGGGAACGCCTACTTCATTCTCTTGCTCCATAACAAGAGCAACCTGGCCAAAATATTTATCTAAGTGGAAAAATCTTCTTGTTTGAGTCCAAATGTCGAATCCTTCCACTTGCTCTTCCCATGATATTCAGTTGATTAAAAGTTAATCAACTTCTTATTTTATTAACTTAGAATCTTATTTTCTCTTCAGTTTCTCCCCTTTTTCCTTCTTGACAGTTGTGGCTTCTCTCTGTCATTTAGCCACAACAGATAGCTTGTCTTCAACCTTGATATCACTGCATCCTCACTTGCAATACTGGCTGCCTTTTCACATCAGCCTTCTCCTGTGTGAAGAGGAAGAGAGATGTGGAGATGAGAATTCTGTCACATTGCTCTAAAATTATTTTTTTTACAAATAGTAAAACCTGACATAGCTTTCCCCTTCTCATTCCCTGTGACTCTGGCCTTCTACTTCCTGTGCACTCTTGGTACCAACTACTTCCAGATTTCATACTGTCCCTAATACATGGAAAAATCTTATTGAAAAAAAAAAGCATATTCATTTTATGCTTCTTCCTTAAATACTTCTTTGCCAAATTGCACAATAAGAATCTTGAAAAGGGCCTGATACCCTGAATACCGTCTCTTCTGTTTACCAGTATCATCCCACTGTCTCCTCCCTTGCCTGGACCTAGCTCTGTCTCATGTACTGGTCCTTCTCAAGTGGGTGTCATGAACCCACATTGTATAAACTGAAAGGATGCTGTGAACCCTCAACTACCAATGGAAACAGGAGCTGGCTGCAAAAAGAAATTTGGAAGCTACTGGTTTTAAATCATAAATTTTGAGGACAGGTTATCTTCTGTGTACATTATCATACAGAGTGGTATCTGTGGCTATTTGCCACCTTCATTTAACTTCAGTGCTATTTTTTAAATGAGTGATTGTGATCACTAATGAGGATAATTTTATAGCTACTGTGATTAAGCAGGCATAAGCCTAAATTATCTAGGATAGAAATATCAAAACTTTTTGGGGTCAAGAACCACATGAATTCTAAAAATTACTGTGGATCCATCTTGGTGCCAATTTTGGGACCTGTGACAGCACTTTACTACCACCAGGCATTTCCTTAGCACAAGCAGAACTGCCTGGACAGTTTATGTCCCATGACTGGGAGCACGTACACAGCATCACATAGTCCTAGTTGCACAAGGAAGGGTAGGACGTCCCTTTGATAAATTGCGTCCATCAAAGAGATTGGGAGGCTATATAATATCTTTTATCTAACCAACCACTAGCAGAGGAGGTGCAATCTAAGGAAATGGTTCATGGCTTGATGTATCATTACATCCTGATGAGGAAGCTGGGAGCAATTCAGAATGGCTCTTGATCTGCTGTGACGGAGAAAGCAGCCCACAGTCAGTGTCTGGTCACCTCAGTTTCCTGAAGCTATGATGATGGCTGCTCTCCAACCTTGCACTAAGCATAACTTGAACACGCAGAGGAAACAGGGGTCCTCAGGGAACAACTCTGCTCTACTTAGATCTTATAAATAATCCTGAAGAAATTTCATATACTGTTTCTTATATGTTCAAGCAAATGTAGCAAATATCTATCTGGATATTACTGATATCAGAAAATCCCTGAAATGTCTATTGAACCCTTCACCCATTGCTGGGAGATATTTTTATCAAATGCTCTTTAATTTTGCAACAAAGGGAGAGCAGAGATAAAATCACTTTACACTAATGTAAAAAACCATAGATCTTACTGGATAATAATAACACATTTTGAAGTCACTTTGATATCTTTAATTGCTATGTATTTATCAATCTGTGTGGCCAAAATTCTGTTCTGTTTGTGTCATAGTCAACCCAAAGTGTGTTATAATGTGATATTAGACCAGACTTTTCCTGTTTACAAAGCTGCGGCTTTACTTCCAATTTTCACATTACATCTAAGCAGGCTGCTCTAAATGAAATTTCCAAATTGCTAAAAATACCCCTTGTGGAATGAGCTCAGTAAGCTGACCTTCTGGGAAAGTAACTCTGCCGTAAGTCATTTTGAATTTACTCCATTCAGCTTCTCCCCTGACTTTTTGTCAACTACGGTGTCAATTTTAGTCATGAAACTGGTTGAATCAATTACTTAAAACTACCAGAACTACATGCAATCTCCTAAGACAAAATTTTCCTAATTAAGTAGCTGCTACCTTGATATTTTTATCAACATAGAAAGTTAATATATGCTTCATTTGCAGAAGGAACATATAAGTAAGAGGAGTTTAACTGCATTATATCAATAAACTAATTAGACTGGATTTGAAACTGAATAATCGAGATTTGATACTGAAAATCATTGATACTAACAACAAATACAAATTCCAGACAGATTCAAACCTTCTTTTATTTCCCCTTACTGAAAAAGATATGCAGGCATGACACACTGTATAAAGATGTGTTACTACAAATATCCTTTTTTGGCCTACATCTTCAAAACAATATAGGTACACTGTTTAGATCTGCAGTTGCTAGGACTTCATGCGCAAACACAACAAAAACAGCACAACCACTTTCTTTGTGAAAATTCAAATGGGCTAAAGGTACATTTTGATATGTTGTGAGACCTGGGCTACACTGACAGGCTATGTCTAAGGACTCAAGTTTTCCTGTATTCTAACTTACTTTACCCTATTTTTGCAACAAATGCCTTTAAATGCTTCATCAGAGTCATGTGATTCTGCTTTCCTGTAAACTTCTTTTACTCACATATCCTCCAGGCTAATTACATTTTATCTCTGACAAAAGATGCTGTACGCTGCTTCCTTCCTACCTGGCATCTCAGTCCAAGACCTTCCAAAGGAGGAACACTCTCAACTCTCACTGGGGGAGGACACAAAGCAGCACAGTAAGACCAAGGGGAAAAAGGCTCCTGCTGCCAAGGTCATAGGGCATTGCTTAGCAGGAAACAGACACTATATGTGACGTTTCTGCAAGATTTATTTGACAGGTGGGGAGGCTGAGAGCCCACACTGCTACAGTGCAAGTGTAGGGGCAGGTTTCCTCAAACAAATGTGTGTCACATCATTCACAGGTGCTTATTGTGTCCTAAGTCTACTATTGTATCTATCCTCTTCTGAAAGTAAGGAGATATGCTTTGAAATCTGGTCACTGTCAAATGTGGTCTGGAGACTGTGTTGCAACCTCCTTCTGCTTCTCTTCCTTCATATATTTTCTTTAAAGTGCTCTTTGCAGAAGGAGTAGTGCATTTCATTTTTTATGCAGGTTGGTTGTAGGGCATGTATTAATGTAAGTCAATAGCTGAATGAGTAGGATTGACACAACTCAGAAGAACACAAATGTCCTGGTCTCATTTATTTCCAAGAACCCTTGTTTGCTATATATCTTACACGTGGATACCAGCTGACAGTGAGATAACCAGCAGGCTAAGATTTGTCATCCATCTGAAAGCAGGGTTTTGCTAAGTACCTCTCTTACCCGCTCGTGCCATGGGAAAGGACTGTGGTGATCTGGTCTCCTGAGATTGTGAAGTTGTTTTTTGTTTCATAGCAGAAAGGACAGAATTGCACTGAACTCATCACAGAGGAAATCCCAATTTCCTTTTTTTTTTTTGTTTGTTTCATCCAATGGGAACTTCATGAAATATGTAGAAGCACTTTAAAAGAAAAAAGGGAAAGTTAAGAAAACATTAAAAACTTTACTTTATGAGATGACACACACAGAAGTGGTTTGCTCAGCACTCATATTGTCCCCTTGTGTGCACACATTGTGAGATAAGACATAGTCCAGGATTCAGAGAAATACTATATCTCCTCTGTAGCTTTCCCCAGTTATCAAGATTTAAGGGCAGCTTTCATCTCTTACAGGAAGCTTTTGAAGCTCATAAGTGCTTTGTCTGCTCAAACACCTCCTTTTAAGGCTAAGAGGAGGGATGGTGAAGAGCTACTGTTAGAAATAACCAAAAGCAGGCAGCACACTTAGATGCTGAACACACAGCCCACAGAAGTAGAAGTCCTACTGAGGCTAAAAACAGAAATAAAAGCTGTCCTGTAAAGTAATACAATATGATGCTTGCCAGGCTGCTTCTGTCACTTAAGAGTGGTAAGCCATAAAGCAGGCATTGTTTCATTGTGGACAGTTGCACTTCATCCTTAGCTAGTAGAATTTGGGATAAATCCATTGACTTCAAAATAACTAAATCCATTTGCATTGGCTTAAAATCTGACTTTGTTATTTTCTCATTTGTCTGAACAAAAGTAATTTTGGTTGGAGGAAATGTTGTTTTTTAGCAAAATTACCATGAGAACAATGCAAATGGAGCTAGTGTCTTTATAAAACCCCTTTGAAAAGTCTGTTTCTCACAGACATTGTGTTTAAGATTTTTCAGAGCTTTGCTTCCTGATTTCATCAGTGTTACAATGCAGCATCAGCTGTGACTTTAGTGAAAAGTTTATGTGTCTCTTTTAATATGATATTTAGACATTTGACTTCATTTTTCAGAAAACAAGGCCCTAACCTAAAAACTAAAATGGCTACTTTGTAGATTTTGTTTTGTTCTAACCTAACAGGAAATATGAAAAGAAAAAAATTAGCAAGATTGGCCTTTAATGGAAACTAGAAGCCTAAAGAGTTATTTCCATGCTACCAGGTGTTATTATCCTGTCTGGAAAATACAGGATTCTAGTGTGGGAAATGCTACAGATTATAATTAGAATCAATCCTGTATTTTACGATACCCCAGTGCTAGTGCAAGTTGCCAGAAAATCATCACTGAGCAGATACTTATCTTCTGGCACATCTAAGGATCTCAGAAATCATGTTTAAAAATTGGCACAGCAAACTGAACAGAAGTACAAGCTACTTCATAGTGCCCAGCCAACAAGACTATATTATTTTGGAAGGACCTTTTTTAGTGATGAGAAAGGCACTGAGTCATTATGCTAAATAAGCAATCACTAATGAATTTCCAGAACTAGGATGAGTTTATGATTCAGGAGATTCTTTTAAAGACACAGAAATTCTTACAGATCTCTTGCAGACTGTGTGGTATTCTCTGAAGTTCTCCCCTTGAGTCTAAGGGGGGTCACTGTAAAGCTACTTTGTGACCACTGTGGAGCAATGAAAGAATCCAGATGTTCAGAATATGCACCCACAAATGAGACACTCAGCATAAAAATGTCAAAGTCAGACATACTAGTGCTCATTTTTGTGCACACAACCACTGTACACATATTGTATTAGTTCATAGGTGGGATGAAAGAAGAACAAATAGAATTTTCCCTGATCTCCCCTATATTATATAACATTAAATTTCTCTCTCTTATCCCTGTTCAGAGCCTGATAACTTGCACTTCAGTGACATATACCTTGCACATGTTAAAGTACATGCAAGAAAAGCAGTCTGTGCTTGAACATAACAAGAAATGGAGCATTTATCACTTCACCTGAAATGTTGCTCCAGTGATTAAGTATTCTCACTGTTTAAAAGATGAATTCAATGTTTTAAAATGTGTCTAACTTCAGTTTACATGGGTTCATTTCCCAGTCACTGTTTTCTCTTACGCTGTTCTTCTGGCTGTGTTGGTGGTTGGTACAGCACTGGGATGGGTTTGCCTAAAGATTTTGTGGAATTGCCATCACATCTAGAGAGAGCCGCAGCTGATCTGACCTGGTGTTAAAGACAACCTTGTTTTGAACTGGAGGTAGGACTTAAATGATCTCTGAGGTCCCTTCCAACCAACATGTCTGTGATTAAGAAATATTCAGTATCCAGTAGGCCATTACAAGGAAAGAACAAATACACAACAAATAAATTTCAGTCTCTTTCTCCTCTGACTAAAATTCTCAGCCTTATTCTGATTGTGAGAGACATCTCATAAAGATCTTGCCAGAAGCTCAAACTGAGACCTAGCAAGCTATTTCTAAGACACTGTGGAGCAGTCTATCAACTTAAATTTAAAACCCAGAGCTTTGTCCTCCCCCAACCCCAAACATAAAATACTCATTGACACATTTCCTAAACCTGCTAAATTCTTTTCATGGGGCACCTTTACCTAATACTTTTTGTATCAATCTTTCTCACACAAAAAAATGACATTTCCCTGCTTCAAACAGTACATTATCCCATTGCAAATATTAATCAGGAGATACTACTGAAAAAATATATTAGCCTGTCACATTAGTCATGCCAAGCCTTCCTTTGTCTCCTTTCCCAGCTTTGCCTTTTAGTTCAAACATTTCTCTTTATCTGAGATATATGCCCTCTCATGTTTAGTTTATAAGCTCCTGTAGGTAGCACCCATCTTGTTGGTCACTGGTGCTGTAAGACACAGCAGGTGATGTGTGGTTAGCACTTCTGGTATTGCTATATACATAGTAATAAAAAGCTAAAGAATGAAAAGGCTGAATTTATGACATGAGTATAGTCCTGATTGAAAAATGTTCAAGGCATTTTTTGTTTTGGAGAGAGCAACTTTGACTTTCAGATTGGAAAAAGTCTCTTTCATGAGATCCTGACAAAGAAATCAAGAAGAAAATAAACATTTCTAAAGTAACCATTATAGGTAATAAACTCATTGTAAGTAAGACATTTCAGAACTAGTGAACAAATATTTTTATTCTCTACACAACAAAGAAACTAGCAGTTGTTGGGACTCCTAAGCATGTATGTGAGAAGCACTGCAATCACTTGAAAATAATTTTTTGACTAAAAAGCAAATGACAGAATGAAAGCTTTTTCAACAAGAACTTGTGGGACTGTGGGAAGGGGAAAAGGAGATGATATGCAGATGAAACCACCCTTGTGACCCACTGGGAGCAACACACAGTCAGAGCAAAACCCAGGTGGTCAAAAGCAGGAGCCCACCATGGGGCTGGACACCAGTGGGTGTCCTCCCAGGTCTTGGGGTGAGAGGGGACTTGGAAATATTGTAGCTCAAGTCCTGGCTCCAACAAAAAGTATGGGAATACTGTCACTGTTTCGGATGCAGCACTCTAATTCTGCTACATAATGTAGAGTATTTAAATTTACACTTAAAATATCTAAATATCTGAATATCTGATATTCTGTTTGGAAAAGTGTTCCCAATTTTAAAACTGGTTGGGAAACTGAGCAAGATATTGAGAAACAGAATGAAAAAGTCAGATTTGGGAGAAGGAGTTGCTCTGAAGACTCATTTGGGTCAGTGGAGCCATTCTGAAATGGAAGGAAATTTTCATTTGGAAAGACTCAAACTAGAACCTTTAGAAAACGGCAACCTTTAGAAGCCCCAAGTTTTCATTTCAGAAGTGACATCAAACCCAGTTTCTAGGCAAGCTGTGCCGCTTTTCATACAGATTTATGGGAGGAAAACAATAGAGTAGCATTATTCGTGGATTTCCTTAGCAGAATCTACACGTCCTTGAGAAAACCCAATTGATGAAGTTCAGTCCTCATTACTTATGTATTCACTAAGGTATGTTGAACCTTTGGTGGCATACTGCATCCAAACATTTTTTCTGGTAGTTTGCTGCCTTTATTAGTACATTTCTGCTCTTTTGCTTTTCTGCTTTCAGTATAGCAGTAGGAGAAACATTTGAACTATTCAGAGTTTTGTTTCCTTGGGAAACCAAGGTAATGAGAACAAGCTCCTTATTCTGCCTGTTACTTTAATGCTTCAGAACCCTGTAACCAATTTTAACCAAATTTAAAATTTACTGAGACTTTGTAGGAGTCTTAGTGAAAGATCCTACAGATACCATGAGAACTAAATACTGAGTATGAGATACAGGCTACTTGGAAAGTATCCAGCATGAGCTCAGCTGTCACTACGTATTAAAGATATTCACAGAGGGCAAAGCTATTGCAATCCAGAAAGTCACAACACAACTTGTTTAACTGTACATGCCTGATATTCCTGTTTTCTGGAGAGGAAAGAGAAGAATGGGGAAGTGCTGAATGTGGGGTTCAGGGAATGGAGGAGACAAGGATCACTCTAATAGCAACAGTTATTCAGTTAGCCTGAATAATTTTGAAACTTGAGGTAAAGACTAAAATCTTTTCATTTTTCATGGTTTTCTGACCAAAGAAAAGACAAACTGTGTCTTTTCAGTTGTTCACGTTTATATTTGCATGACCATTACATTAATGGACCGCAGAACTGATAGTATGGTTCAAGAGAGAAAAAACAAAGCATTGTCTGTTATGGTGGTTCCCTTGTGCAGATAGGAGTCAATTTTGCATTTTACATTGAAGCTAATTGTAGCCCACATACTGTTTAATCAACAGTCACAGCAAGCTTGAGAAAATAAAAAGCAATGCAATCATTGTGCTTCATAATATGAATATCATTTGATGACACATTGTAGAAACAGCCAGAAATAACATGAAAAAGGATGTTTCACAGAACAGATTGCATCATGAGCTCCAGCTACCAAGCTTAGGAGGCTGCAGTTCAACCCTTATCCATCTGCCTATGTTCCCTGCACAAATCATCTGATTTTACCCTTTCTGTTTCTCTGTTTGGAAGATATCAAGACAGTTAGAGGCAAGAAGTAGGTGGAAGTCTCTTGACATCTGCTACTCTCAGCAGCAGCATGAATATGTGCTAGGGGCAGACCTGTGGTGGGGAGTGATGGCACTCAAGTGGTGAAATTCTGCTGGGAGACATACTGCTCACCTGGTCACAGGAACCATCTCTTTGGAGGAGGAAAATCGCAGCACCTCCTCTGTCTGCCCTACTGCATCCAAGCAGTAGACTCAATTAGTTTTTCTTTTCAGAAGTTAAATGTGTTTTAGTATTTCTTTTTTACCCTTTCTTGAAGTGTGTGTGAGGACCTGTGCATGGATTTTTGTTCCCACTTTTTTTATGTGCTTTAAATAGCATAACACATAATTTGATTTTTTTTTCAGACTTTTTTTTTTCCAATTTGCTGTCACAACTTTTGTATGAAATATCCAGATGGTGGCCGAGCAGAGGTCAGTCTGGAAAGTCACCCCTAATAGACATGTAGGTTATACTTAGATTTTGATATAAAGGAAATAAAGTAAGATTCAGCTGAAGAAGTAATTGACAACAGCTGCAGATAAACTCATAAGACGAATTGCAAACTCACTTTGTGGCAGAAGATATTTGATAATCAAAGCTATTCTGCATCACAGTATCCTAGTAGTTTTAACTACTAGGGTTGTGTATTCTCCTGCTACATACTTGGAAATGGCAGTCATTTTGGCAGCTATTGACACCTGGAAGTGTAATACTGAGCATGGTAGAACATAAAACCTTAATTTTACAGTTAAATAAATAGTAATTTTGTACTGTTTACATACACCAACTAAAGTATTTGCAGCAATGATCAATTTTATAGAAAGTTATATGTGAGATAACTCTGGGCCATACCACACCTGGTTTGGTTTAGTCATTTGAACTCAACAAGATGAAAATCAGCTCTGCAGAAAAAGGCCTAGTGGTCCTGGTGGTCATGAAGGTGAACATGAGCCTGCAGTGTGTCCTTTGGGCAAAGACAGCCAACAGCATCCTGGGCTGCATTAAGAAGGGCATTGCAAGTTGAAGGAGGTGATCCTTCCCCTATACTCAACCTTGGTGAGATACACCTGGAGTGCTGTGTCCAGTTTTGGGCTCACCAGTGCAAAAGAGACATGGACATACTGGAGTGAGTCCAGTGGAGGGCCATGAAAAAGATTAAAGGCTTGAAGCATCTGCCATGCAGGAACACCAACAGACAGGGACATACTGGGACAGAAAGATGTGGGACTGTTAAGCTTGGAGAAGAGAAGGCTCAGGGGCAATCTTATCAGTGTGTATAAATGCCTGGTAGTATGGGACAGAGGGAGTAAGGAAGGGGGTGTGAGGTCCTTCTGAAGGGTACTAGTGACAGGACAGGAGGCAGTGAGCACAAAGTCAAATACATGAGCATCCATGTACAGAAAAGAAGGTGGCCAAACACTGGAACAGTTTGCCCATGGGAAATGGAAATACTCAAAATCTGAATGGATGTGGCCCTGAGCAACATGATTTAGTGGATCCTGCTTTGAGCAGTGGTGTGAGTCTAAACAATCTCCAGAGGTCCCTTCCAATCTCAACTGTTTTCTGATGTTATGATTCATAGACTTCCCTGTATTCCCCATATGGGAATAGAGCTTCTTTAACAAGCTCACCTGTTGGGACTTAAATTGGATAATATAATTTAAATACATGCTTCATCTGTATGAATTCAACTTAGTCTTGACTTAAAAGGGGATAATTCTTTGGATTCAAACAACTGATACAACTTTCCTTGGAAAAGTTACTACAGGATGAACTACACTAGAAGAGCCTGATGGCCAAAGCATGCCTCAGTGCTGCCCTGTTGACCTGATCAGTTACATTAAAGCACAGACTCAGGAGAACATGGGCCTGTGAAGCAATGTCATGACTTCCCAAAACAACTTGGAAGACATGAATCAAAAATCAATGTAGCCTGATATTGATAAAGGTCTGGACTCCTTACTGAATTAGCAGATCTTAATAGGGCCCCAAGTGACAAAATGCAACCTAGACTATATTTTCTATCAGTCAAATGTATCACAAAGTTATCTTATGGGCATTTTGTGGAAACAGGTGTGCCATAATTCCTGTCATTTCTATCCCCTGGAGTTCCTTGAGCAATCAAGAGTGAGGACTCCAGACCAGTGAGCCAATTTATGTTTATTATCTCCAGAACACTGTTGTCAACCACCTTTCTTTTACATTTCAACAGCTCTCAAGAGGGGAGGACTCCTGTGTACTGTTGAAAGTGTGTCTTTCCTCTGCTTTTATGACTTCTCCGAATAAATGCTGAATGGATCCTATAGTATATTTCTAAATATATTTAAGGAGTTAAGACCATGAATACTGTTTCATACATTCAGGTTTTTTGCCTTCAGAAACTGAAAGTGTAAATCAGAAGAGTCAGATTATGAGGCACATACAATTTAATATCACAACAGACAAAAGTGGTTGGAGATGTCGGCTTGGATAAGTGGTTTAATATGGAATATTTTGCATTTGCACTGTGATGCAAATCCTGATTCACAGAATCACAGAGTCATCTAGGTTGGAAAAGACCTTGAAGATCATCTAGTCCAACCATTAACCTAACACTGACAGTTCCCAACTACACCTTATCCCTAAGCACTATGTCGACCCTACTCTTAAACACCTCCAGGGATGGGGACTCCACCACCTCCCTGGGCAGCCCATTCCAACGCCTAACAACCCATTCTGTAAAGAAATGCTTCCTAATATCCAGTCTAAACCTTCCCTGGTGCAACTTGAGGCCATTACCTCTTGTCCTATCGCTTGTTACTTCGTTAAAGAGACTCATCCCCAGTTCTCTGCAACCTCCTTTCAGGTAGTTGTAGAGGGTGATGAGGTCTCCCCTCAGCCTCCTCTTCTCCAGACTAAACAACCCCAGTTCCCTCTCCATCCTCCATTTTGTCTACTAAGCTTTTATGTGATTATGTCTATTGCCACAAACTCATCATTGGAAAGAACATCAAAACACGATATTGGAGATTGCTACCAGAATGGTGTGACCCCTCTAAATCAGCAGGTTTTGTGGCCATTCATTTTCTTCTAAAAACAGGGAAATACCACAAATGCTGTTACTACAATTGCTCTTTTTCCCACAGTGGAGGGATAGCTGTGTTTGATAAAGAATCCAGTTTCATTCACAGACTCTCAGTAGGAAGTACTGAAATAAAGCACAGGAGATGAACATACCTATGACTACTTGTAGATTTGAAATGTCAGCCTGGTATGCTTCCTAAAGCAAAATGCAGCTACTTAACATTCTTGTAAGTGATCTCACAATTACCATGATCCACAAAAGGACGCAGCCCCAAGTCAGCATTCAGGAAACTCTTGTCACAGACAGCTGAAGATTCTGAAGAACTTCGTTAGGAGAAGGCATAAATTAAAAAGATGGGAAGAAATAAGTACTAAGAAACACATTGAGCTAGAAATTCTTCTGAAAGATGATGAAAGAAATCCAACAGCACAAAATAAACAAGGAACCTCTGATACTGATGCCAAGTCCCTTCCTGGGTGATGAAAGAAATTGCAGTACACTGGGCTTCTTACAGTAACCACAAAAGAAAAGAAAAAGAAAAAAAGAAAGTTTGAGACCTTTTTCTATCAAAATACTTTGGCTATTCATTCAATATTAACTCACTGAATAAAAGTAAATTAAGTTTTGATTTTCTTTCCCAGGATCCCCAATTAGCCTGTCTCCCATGATTAGTCATGGATAATTACTCCTGTGTTGCACGAGAGCAGATCAAAGAGGTAAAGCAGCCTCATTTATTTCACATGGAAAGTAATCCATCCAGAAAACTCTGTCCTCAAGGAATCTGTGCATCTGTGGATTTGCAGGCAGGGAACAGAAAGCTCAAGGAAGTAAGCTGTGAATTAATACCCCCTTCGTAGCAGCTGACATCCATTCCCAAATCAAATCAGTTTGCATAACCCTAGAGCTGTCAGGTGTCAATATTTAAAATGAGGCTTCTCTGAAAAATTAAACTAAGTTGACTCAGGTCAGCCAAATGGTATGCTTCATCAGCCCACAGATGGAGGGCTCCCAAAAGCAGAGGTGTGACTAAAGGCTGCTTCACCAAGATTGAGGTTCACAAGAGCCTGACCAAGTCTCAAGGGAAGTCTAACTGCACGGCTAATTCAGACACGCAGCATGGCATGGTTTTGTTAACACCATACAGAGCCTAGTCAATCTGGCCTCATGTTTATACGTAGCTCCAATATTATTTTGCAGAATACTTTGTGCTTAATCATTTTCAATTCTGCCAAAAGACACACACCAAGCAACATTGAGAAAGAGATGTGAATGCAGCTAAATTCAATTCTGAGGAGGCAGTCTGAAGAGGGTAAAACTATATCTGGTAATACTGTAAAATTAAATTTTAAGTTTCAGGTATTTGGATCTTTCATTCACAATTTAAGTACATCTAATATGTTTCTTAAAAAAAAAACCTTGGTCAGTACCTTAGCAGATTTAAGGTGACAATGAATAAGGGAGCTTGCAAATATCTTACCCAGGTGTCATTCAACTGTTGGGATGGGTTTGAGTACATTTCCTAACACCTGACTAACACTGTTTTGCAAAACTGTATGGGACACCAGTTAAACACTGAGAAAGAAGAATTCAGAGGAAAAAACAACAGAAAGCTGCAAGTAACACAGAGAAACTTTGGTAGGAAAGAGACAATACAAACCAGGGCAGGAGGGAACAATTAAAAAAAATCAGGACTAAAAAAACCCAGTAGACTATGATAATACAAAGAATGTACCCCCTTGTCCATCAAACACTGCCAAGACAACAAAACTAAGCAAAATGATATTTCATGCTGAGAAATATATGCACTTAAGAATCTATTCATCTATTGTTAAAAATTATTACCCTTACCCATTTTAACTGTGTTCTATTTAGATGGCACTTAAGACATTCATAAAATGCTCCTCTACTTGTCACACTTATGTTCTCATTCATATACAAGCAACAAGCAGTCTAATCAATTGCGTTGGTTCTGATGAAGATATGATTTGCTCAATAACTGATAGCCACGATGTAATTAGGGTTGTGTTGGAATTTTCTAGAGAGATCAAAATTAAAGAGTTATTTTTCTAATATAATATTTATGTATCTAATATAAATTAATGAGAGGTAATAGGCATTAATCACTTCCTGTCTGCAGGTCTTACACACATTAATGAAATAAGTAGTTAATTCTAGGATAAAGATAGATGACATAATGAACATTTTGATACAAAAGACTAAAATAGGACAAGGTAGTCTCTGCATCTGTGAGGGAAAGGAAGTACTCAAAAGACTTTCCACATGAGATATGCAAGATAACAAAGACTGAAGCCTAGGGACACTTTATAGAATTCTGCCCAAGATACATGAAGCACATGCCAAAGGGTTTGAGAACCTATCTGAAGTGATGAAAGACTTTTAACCAAAAAAGCTATGAATAACATCAGAATAACAAAGGGCAGAATAGCACTACTTTGTATTTCACTCTTCCTTCACATAAAATCTGGACAATATCAGCATTCTGGATACATGATCTATTTCCCTATTTACCTCTGGACATCCACCTGAAGATGCTGTTTCTACTCCTTCAAGGGAGTAACTTTTTTTTGTGATTTGGAATGATTTATATGCTAATTACACTTAAGCTATATATCAGGCAAGGATTGTACATTGCTTCACTTGCCTGATCCTTGGCTGTGCTAGGAACAGAATAAGAATGGTTTTTAGTCACTTCAGCTCAGACAGAAGAAAATCAAGATGGTAAGATATGTCAAGGTAAAAAAAGCCTCTGAGCAGTTGAAAACCCTGTACAATTTCTGTAATTATTTATTTTGCCAAAGGAATTAAGAGTTTTAGGATACATCTGACATGGTTGTTCTAAGTCAACATTCTTATTTCTGTTTCCACCAAGTTTTTTCCTTGGAGACCAGATGAGAGTCATCCATCATTTACAAGACAGGCCACCAAAAATGTTTCTAATTTGGAGCATGCTGAGAGACTACTTACTTGGCTGGTTAAGGCAGCTTCTACCTAAGACAAACATGATTCCATGATATACCTACATGCTACCAGCTCCCAGGTCTTTCTGCTTCTGTACACAGCTCCCAGATATGGGTTCTGATCAGTTATAATAAATAATATAATGACTACTAGATCCCCAGTACAGCAGCCAACATTCTTGTTTATGTATTTCTGCTGGATCTTCCCAGACTGACCCTTTGGAAAGCAGAGCTGTGTGTTGGGCAGAGAAAACATCCACATTCCCAATTTAAGTTCCTAACTTTCACTTCCCTCCATGGATTTTATTAGAAGACAAGATTTAAGATACAACTATCCATGTCTTTCTTGGTGAATGAAGGCCATAGAATGAACTGGAATCAGAGCCAAAGGCTTATGGTTGTTCAGTCAACGCTAGTTATAAAACATCTACAACATGTGATTGCTATGTGCAGTAACTTGCCATGCAAGAAAAACATTTTATTGAGCTGCATGTGAATGTAATGGTGTGAGTAGGGCATTGCAGGTCATTAAGTTCTTTGCTCAGAAGCTAAAAGGGAGCCTGAAAGATATTTTTATTCTCAGATAAATCTAAAATGGGGAGTGTCTTTCTGAAACAAACTTTACCTCCCAAAGGTCAAGCAAGGTAAGCCAAGAGACCTAACTACATGTGTTAAGTGGTGCTGTGTAAACTACAAAAAAACCCTTCTACAGGTATACACCCACAGGATTTCATTTTTCTTGGAAGTAAATGATGACTTCAAGGTAGAGTAGGTATAGAGAAGGTTCCACGACAAACAGAAAAACAGCTGAAACTACTCTTATACAGTATACTGTCTATGTGCCATGTAGTCTAGCACAACAGCAATCACATCCTTTTCCATGGTTCTGGGAGGATCACACAGCATGGCAGTCAGGGAGCAGGGTCCTGGACACCTGCTCAGAAGGTCCCATCAAGGCTAGCATTCAAAATCATGGAAATTTTAACAAAATTATTTCCTTAGCTTTTTCAGTGGAATTTGAGAGATGTGAACATGCACAGGCAGATTTATTTGTTTGTGTAGCTGTGTTTGACGAATAAGTCATTCGCAAAAAGTTAGCATCAATATACTAGTACCTCAGTAAAGCAAGGAAATCACCAGGTGCATATTCTCCTCCTACAATGATGTAAGCAATTTGACTGGAAGAATCGTACATAACCGGTGTGAGGGCCAGTTACATTAATATTGGTGTCTTTAACAGCAGCATTTTGTTCTTCTGCATAAAACTGTATAGTACCTGGCAAAAATCCACCACATTTATAAGCATCTTCCTATATACAAAGTTGCATGTAGCTTACCAGGAAGTGGCAGTCCCATGAATTGTGAATTTCTGTAGTAACACTCTCTTTTCCTTAAATTAAATACGCAGATGAATAACATGGAAACATTCCAGATTTGTTATAGTACTTATTTACTATTTTCTTCTAATGTTCAGTAGAAGAGCTGTTGTCCTCCAATTATTTTCTTACACAGAATGGGATTAAAACAAGGATTTTAACATTTAGGTTGAACTGCCACTTTCAGTATCCTGGAAGTAGTGTAAAGACATTTAGGACATACAAGATCACAGTATTGCTCCCAAGGTAGTGGCTTATTGACATAAACTGGAACACTTCAGGCATTTGAGTAATTGTTTCAGGCTGCTTGCAGAATTGAGATTTTGTAAAGTTGTCAGTATTTGCAGCTGAGAAGAAAAATCTTAAGAGGTAAAGCCTTGTCTCGTTTGAATTTTGCAGCCCCAACAGCAGCATTTTCATGTAAATGCATACAACTTGCACTAGTGCATTTCACTCTGCCTTTTCTCTACAGCAAACTCTGTAGTTTCTCTACACTCTGCCTTTTCTCTACAATTCTGCACGAAGAGCTGTTTTCTGCTGTCTGCCAGCTATGAAATAAATGGGGGCTCTATTTATAGATAAACTTCCTGTGACCCATGGAAAGATATTCTCTCATTTCCCCTTACGTTTTTGCCTGTTCAAAATCCCAAGAAAGCTATTTCACTTTTCAGTTTTTAATTCCTTTTTTAACCCATTATATAGTTATGCATTAGCTGAAGAATTTTTAAAGTGATCACTGACATACATACCTGTGTAAGATTGTACTAATTAGTTCAGAACACCTGCTATCCTGAAAATATCCCATGCATTTTTCAATAACTTGATAACTTCTTCATGTTTGTGAACATATCTCTTTGACTCATAGAAAAAGTATATTCAGTTTGTGAAGAGATGCTGAAAACTGAAAAGGAATAAAATCAAGAAGAAATTAATATTTCTAAGGAAACTATGTTCTGGGTTTTCAGATTACTTTTTAAAATTAATAGTTTCATTCTGTTTTCCCAGGCCATACAACCAAGTTGTCTGGCTTAAATTTTGTCTTTATCATTATCCCTCTACTCCTAGGTTGTTGTTTTGGTTTGTTTGTTTGTTTTTTTTTTTTTTCCCCTCAATGAGAAGCAGCAGACTTTCAATTTCAGACATCTCAAGCATGTATTTTCTCGAGTGTAGAAATTGGTAGTATAAAGCCCCTGGCCAAAAGTTCTCAGCATTTTAGCAATAATTACAGCATGCAACACAAGCTTTATGACAGTCAAAGTTACCAAGGAACAAAGGACTACATTTTTGTCTTTGCCCAGACTGTGTTGGTTGCATTCATTTGTGCACAGCTGTTTACATCTGAGCTACCTTTGTAGTGAACAGGGTCAGGTGGATGATCCATACTCTAAGGTTGTGCAGCCTACATCAGATGCCTCTTTCTAAAAAAGAGATGAGCCACAAGTCAAAAGTGTCAATATTTCTTATTTCACTAAAAAGTAAGCTAAAACAGACTAGTTCAGAAATAATGCTTAAAGTTAGGAGAGATTGGTCTTTTGTGTATTTGTATGCATTTTATACATATGTATGTGTACTGGGCAAAGTCATCTGAGTCTGGGACTTTAGAGGGGCAATGTGTTAGCACAGATATGTATATATAAATCCCAGAACATTAAAACAGTGGCAACATACCCAGAAGATTTGGGAATAACCTGGAATTCTGAAGACAAAAAAAAAAAAAAAAGAGAGCCTCTTTTGCTAAAATTACCCGCAACACCTAGCAAACATAGACAGCTGTAACCAGTCTTCTATGAGGAAAAGCAGAAATTCACCATCTTTCTTACCCAAATATCATATGAATTCTGGAAGAGCAGTATTGACAGAAGCCAGTTGTAGCAGTGAGTACCTTTAAGTACTATTGGAGGGAACCTAGGACTGAAAAAAACCCATGAATTCCTTAACACCCAGATACTTCTATTAAAAAATGATATCACATTTCCAAATTCAGAAAAATGTTCTCTACTTTTGCTGATTTCCCAGTCATACAAAATATTAAAATTCTGGAAAAGGGGCTATAAGGTCAATTTTTCTTGTTTTGTTTTCACTATGCTGTTTACTTCAAAAGATATTAAAATGCCTATAAAACTTTTCCTCTTTAACTCCTACAATAGTTTACTTGATAGATGATGCCCATAAATATTTATTGGAAACTTATTGTACTCAAAATCAGTTTGCATACTATGAAGGTCAAACACACCTAAAAACAGGAGGATTCACATTAATGAGATATGGTTCATTCCACTAACATAAGCAGACAACCTGCTCTTCCTCCCATCCCCCAAATATCCAGACTCTTCAGATCTTCAGGTACTAACATGAGCCTATATTATTGCTGGCATATGACCTACTTTCAAGATATTGTTACTGACCTCTGCCTCCATGCAGAATACCACCTCTGCTAAATTATGGTCTACAGAGGTTTGGACTCTGGTGGATATTTCAGACACTTCCATTGCAGTTTCCCCTCTTTTTTTCCCCTGCCTTTGGTTTTCACAGAGCACCCCATATATTGAATATTTCAGATATTTTTATTTCCCCTATGCAAGGCTATTATACTGTTTCAGTGAGCATGGTCTTGCCTTTGTCTCCACATGTCTTTCTTGGTATGAAGGGTAGTTAAACTCCATCCTACTGAGTTCATTAAGCCTAAGTTTAATGCCTAAATTTAATTTGATGATTATTCTACCTGTTATAGGCTTTATTGACATACCTACCTGATGTTTCTCTCCTCCTTCACCTAAAATTCATTTCTTTAGGGCTCCAAAAACTGAAGAGCTGGTCAGGGAGTCCTTGGGTGTCAGAATAAGGATCTTTTCTTTTTTTTTTTTTGCTACTCACATGAGTTTTATTTCACTATTCATTCTGGGAAATTGTTGATACCAGAACTTGTCAGATATTTTGTTTCCTTGGAAGTAAAACTGAAACACTGATACGTCTCATAAGAGAGGAACTCCAATATTTTTGTGAGTATGTTGAAACACTACTCTGATACTACTTTGGGAAAAAATGCTTCTTTGGCTCTAGCTCAATTCAACCTTTCCCAGAGCAAAGAGCTCAGGACACCTCCCTGATTTTCTACATAATTATTGTAAGCTTTTCTCAGAAAACTTTCAATTTTGGTAAATGTTTTATGGAAAAGATACCCTCATTAGCCTAGTGTTAAGTATTTTGGATGTCTTTTCCCACAATTAGACTTTGTTGGTTCATTTCCTGCACTTTGCCTTGGTTTTGTGTGCTCTGTCTGTGAGATTACATGGGGTTTTCCTTAACTTGAAAAATCTTATCTTTTGTTGATGGGAGTGACCTCACTATTTTTAGAGCATAATGAAAGACCCATCTTTTCACATGAGCTTTCCTCAGTAACAAAGAATGATGTCATGTTCCAGGGATACTTTAAAAAAAAAATAATCAGGCCCTTAGTAAATAGATAACAAAGATTAAATCAAGACAGGGAAATCAAGACCTTTTACAAGATACATCTGCACAAGGAACTCTTGCTTATAACCAAAGTAACTTTGATTTGCCTAGCCAAGGAACTGATAGCAACTGAAACTACAGCATCTTAGGTTTCAGCAATCAAGTATATACGAGGCTCCCAGACAGGATTATAGAGATACTGGGACTTCTCTAGACTACACACATCAAGGCCATGTCTAGATGACTGTAACGGTACCCCTTGATTACAGTGCAGCTGAAAGGCGGGTCTCACCCACAGGGGCTCTTGAAGGCCAGAACCTGGAGGGGTGAGGGTCACTGCTGTGCTTCTCATCATTCCAGAGGTTGCTGAAAACACAACACACTTCCGCTCAGAGGCCTCCAAGAATGTAACGGTCTGGTCCTAAGTTTCAAGAACAATCATTTTTCACCAGAGTGATTCAGCTGCCTAAAACAGAAGCGTGAACCATCTTTATGGAAGTCCTAAGACCCTCTCAGGCATTCAGTCACTGCAAGAATGATGCCTATTTTTACCTCTAATCCCTGCCATCACAATCATGAAAGTAACTTTTTCTTAGAATCCCAACTAAAGAAAGGATGTATGCACCATCAAATCCAGTAAGACTTTGTCTGTTTAAGTGAAGCATGCGGAAGGCACTCAGATACTACAGTCAGTGACAGGAGTACAAAAACCCTGAAGTTAGATAAATACAATAGTTAGTCATGCGCTTTCTTGTGTGGGAGAGCAAACATCTGATTGATGCAAGTTAACATTTAAGAGTCTTCAGAAAGAAATATGTTGGTAGGAGGACTTATTCACAGAGAAGGGGAGATTGTAATTGCTTTGCTACATGAAGTGGAGTCTCCTTACTATTGAGACAGTAAAAAATCAAAAGGAAACACTCATATCCAACTGATTTGTAGAAGGAGACACCCCTTCATCATGGGCACTCTCTGGGAAATTTGACTAACCTTAGTTATCAGGATAAGAATTGAATCTGGGGCAGAGAGAGGAATCCAGAGGGGGAAATATTCTACTGGCTAGGGAAATATGCATTTGTGAAGTGCCATATACATTTACTGACAACAAAGCCTTACTGACACCCTTTCCTTATTAAGAGAACAGCCATTTTCACCACATATTTCCACATGAGGCAAGTGACTTACCTCCTTAATATCAACTATTCAAAAATACACATAGCAAAAACCTTTCCTCAGTAAGCAAAGGAGCTTATAAGCTATCACTTCTGAACAATGGTTAGTATCATATGGATTCTCCCGCTCATGAGCTACAAATACACTGCATACCATCAAGAGCTTTGATTAATTTTGTCATCTAGTTCTTTCAAAAATGTTTTTAGATTTCTGCAATATGTTCAGCTGTGAAAGTGGCATGTATCCAATGTTAACAATAGACTCTAAGCTATGAATCACCGGAGGAAGAATTAAAAAAATCACAAGAATAATGTTTAGTCATATTTGTTGGAATATATCGGAACAAATAAATGCAACCCTATCACTCAGTGTTCTAGATCCTAAATCTCCCACTGCAAAAATCCTGAATTCAGTGAGAAATTTGCTAAAGGAAACCCTGCTTTGAAATTCACAGTACCTTGGGACTGCATCATTTCTGCAAACAAACAAAAATATATATATGAAACCCTACTGCAGCACTTGGTGAAAAGTTTTTTCCTCAGTACCAAGATCCCTTATGGGATAAGTGGAGCCAGGGGAGGAGGGGTTATGATCTATCATGTTGCATATGATACTAAGGACTCTGGGTCAGCTCCAATACAAGTCTTTAAAGTTTGTGAGTTAAGTGTCACACTGCTTGAACAGTAGATGTCAGTGCCCTTATACAAACATTTTCATAAACAAAATACCCATTACTGGGCTGCCTAGGGATAGCCAGCAGGAAAATCTGATTACACAAACAAATCTCACATCAGGACATTTCAAGGAGTCTGTAAGGTAGTGCCTCTGTCAAGTCAGGATCTGCAGCCCAGAACCTTCCTCCTTCCCATCAAAGTGCTGAGTGAGGTCCATTCTTGTCACTGAAGAGACCTCAGTACTTGTATACTCTTTTAATGTGTATCAGAAGAGCATTCACAAATAAGCAGGAGAACCAGGTCCAACTACTTTTCCTTGCTTGAGGAGTTTCAAACTTGCAAGTCTATAAGGAAACACCGCAACTATGATTGGTTATTCTGCATTGGAAATCTTCCTGCTTCATCCTGTTTAAGCAGTTCTACTGCACAGAAAAAAGATTCAAGATTCATTTGACCAGAAAGAGAAAACAAGTGGCAGCCTGATTTGACAGCCAGGTAATCATCACACTTACCAGAGGGGAAGAGTCCTTACTCCTAAGAATGTTGTAGGCATTTTATCTACTGACCTTTGAACAAGCTACAGGAACATGCAGAGCAGCCCATATCCTGGTACCTAGAGGAGCAGGACGGATATGGGTTTGAACTCCCTCCAGCAGAGGATAGAACTGAACATGGAAGCATAGCAATGGCCTCAAAATTTCACCCAATGTTTGCAATTTCCCATCTCCTCCAAAATCCTTTGCCAGGACAGCATGTTATTAGTATCACTCCATAAACAAACATTTCCGGCTAGTTAGATCTCTCGTGTTTATTTCTGTAAAAGTTCTCACCTCTTTAGTAACATTACAACCTCACCACTTGTAAGAAACTATCACAGCCAGTTGTGGAAAGGAACATCAGAACCTGAGCACAAAGCACCAATGTGTCACTGCACAAATTACTAAGAATTATAGATCCTCTTAAATTAATTTTCTTGTTTTTAAGTGAACAGTCTAACTACAATTTTAATAGTTGTGTTGAGGGCTCCTCTTCCCCTACAGAACACGTACCATCCCACACTCTGATCTTAGTACTTTCTCCTCTGTTCTTCATGCAACAGCTGCTGTTGGAGAGGACAGCCTTAAGAAGGCAGCAGGAGAGAAAGCACCAACATCACTGATAGCCCTAACTGAAGTCCAAAACCTGTATTCAGGTGTATTAATCCGTATAAGGTAAATATTGCTCTTTGAGACTTCAGGGTGGATATTTGCAAGAACAGGCAGAGCCTAAGTCTGCAAACCATATAATTTCTTATCCAAAATCCAGAGAAGTCAAACCTACCAGCCTCATTTGTCCATTTCCAGGCTCTAATAAATATTTAAACAAGCTTTTAAATTACTAAAAATCACTTCAGAGAAACAAAATTACCACTAAATTTCATTACTAGTTTCAAGCTCTAGTTCATGAATAGAGCTTGAAAAAGAAGTAGAGAACATTCAAATGGTTCCATTTAAAAATAGGATTTTTGGATTAAACAAACCTAAACAAAGACAAAGAGGATGAATTAACTGAGGAAAATTTAAGTGAGAGGAAGCTTTTTAAATTTATTGAAAATCCAGGAAAAACAAATAATACTATTTTACCTTAAAGCAAAACAAGTGTGGTAGCAAATGATTTTATGTAGGTTCTCAGCCCTACCTCCCCTCTTTCCTTGCTTTACAGGCACACAATCCTGGCAAGTTTATTGCAAAAGTAAAGAGGCAATGTTTTCTGTTACAACTTTGGCAGGACTTCAGTGGTTAGCAGCTGCCTTGCAGGAGTCTTCCTGAACAAATTCACTGAGTAACAGCAGCACCTTTTTACTTTGAAACAAACTGACAAAAGCAATTACACCACAGATGGGAAGTTCTCCTGCTGTTAGTATGCATAGCTGCAAGTGTTTGGTTTTAATACCAGACAGCAAGATGACTACAAGATAAATTGTCTAATCAACTTCCTGACTTGTAACTGTTGAGTGTTTCATCCCATATATAACAGCGTTCCAAAGTTTCTCCATCAAGTGATAAAGTAGCACCAGCCCTTACTTATTTAAATGTTGATAATATATTTCACAGATAACCAACTGTTAATTCCTTGCAGCCATTAGCTTGTGGTTAGGTTTATCTGCTCATATACAGAAAGTCCTGTTGCTCTAAATTGCACTGGATTTGCATCTGTCAATTCCTCTTCATACAAATGAGCCTTTCCTGGGAACAGCAAAGCATTTAAGTCAAAGAGTGATTAAAGTATGAGCTTCTCTACACCTAGGAATGCTGCTGTGAATAACTGTACGAGCTAGTCTGAGCAAGCAAATTCAATCATATGCAGTACTTCAGAAGTTGAATTTCAAACCAACTTCATTGAAAATTGGTTTCTTCCCCCCTCATTTTTTTTTAAAGTCAAATCTTGAACTGGGAGTCCTGTTCCAGAACATTAGCAGAGACTGCCTGCTTCACAAATACTGAAGAGCCCAGTCCCACCAAATCTGGATGACAGCCCAAATTCCTCAGAAACCCTGACAGGCAGCCAGCCCAATGCAAAACTGTCTGCTTCACTACCTGGCATGTTGAAACTCCAGTGGTTCTCATCCAGGAGACTCAGCAGATCCAACTAACAGAGCTGCAAACATAAGTGCTGGAACTGTTGACTGCAGGGTCAGTAATACACTGGGGATGCTCCTGACAGTCCAGATCCCCCATAACCTGCTTGATGGGCTCAGGGAAGGCTACTCTGGAAGAAACCCAGAAAGGATTCCTGCAGACTCCAGAGAAACACCATCTTTGCTGACATATCTAATTTCACAGACTCAGCAAGTGTGGATAGGATCAAATTTTTTTCTGACCAACTTTAAATTATCACTACAACACTTGACATCAAAACTTTTGCATCACTTCTGCTGGTTAGCACTATTGATCTTGACTCTATTGCAGAAAACAGAATGGAAATATCCCAAAAAGTAAATTGGACTAGGTTATATCATATATTTTTATTTTGTTGAGACATAGTCCATATTCCAGAAAAGACCCAGCTCAAAATTATTTTAAAGGCCAGTATGTCGGTGTATTGAGTTTGCATGGCAAGGTTGTAGTGGCAGAGGAGTTACAGGGGTGGCTTCTGTGAGAAGCTGCTAGAAGCTTCCCCTATGTCCAACAGAGTCAATGCCAGCCAGCTCCAAGATGGACCCACCGCTGGCCAATGCTGAGCCCATCAGCAATGGTGGTAGCACCTCTGTGATAACATATTTAAGAAAGGGAAAAAAATGATGTACAACAACAGCCAGAAGAGAGCAGTGAGAATATGTGAGAGAAACAACTCTACAGACACCAAGGTCAGTGAAGAAGGAGGGTGAGGAGTTGCTCCAGGCACCAGAGCAGAGATTCCCCTGCAGCCCCTGGTGCAGCCCATGGTGGGGCAGGCTGTGCCCCTGCAGCCCATGGAGGTCCACGGGGGAGCAGATCTCCACCTGCAGCCCCTGGAGGACCCCACTCAGAGCAGGTGGATGCCCGAAGGAGGCTGTGGCCCTGTGGGAAGCCTGTGCTGGCACAGGCTCCTGGCAGGACCTGTGGACCCGTGGAGAGAGGAGCCCACGCTGGAGCAGGTTTGCTGGCAGGACTTGTGACCCCATGGGGGACCCACGCTGGAGCAGTCTGTTCCTGAAGGACTGCAGCCCGTGGAAGGGACCCACGCTGGAACAGTTCATGAAGAGCTGCAGCCTGTGTGGGAAGGACCCACAGTGGAGAAGTTCATGGAGGACTTGAAGTTCATGACGCCATGCCAGAGCAGGGGAAGAGTGTGAGGAGGAAGGAGCAGCAGAGATAACGTGTGATGAACTGACCACAACCCCCATTCCCTGTCCCCTTATGCCACTCAGGGAGGAGGAGGCAGAGAAAATCAGGAGGGAATTTGAGCCCAGGGAGAAGGAAGGGGTGGGGGGAAGGTGTTTTAAGATTTGGTTTTACTTCTTATTATCCTACTTTGATTTGATTGGTAATAAACTAAATTAATTTTCCCAAGTCAGGTCTGTTTTGCCCATTATGTTAATTCGTGAGTGATCTCTCTCTGTCCTTATCTCAACCCATGAATCTTTTGTTGTATTTTCTCCCCTTGTCCAGCTGAGGAGGGGGAGTGATAGAGCAGCTTGGTGGGCATGTGGTGTCCAGCCCAGGTCAACCCTCCATAGTTAGTTCCGTCTTATGCTTTCTTTCTGAGTACTTGTAAGAGGTTTCAAGCTCACTAAAGTCCTCTGGTTTTATGCAGCAAAAAATACAGGATATATAACAAAAGTGACTGCTTTCCCTAGCCCCTTCAGTGAGTTTAGATGGGTTAGCTTGTTGACTCTGCATGAAAGCAAGCCAGAGGAGGAGCACCCCCTTCCACAGCAGCCCTGTCGGTTTCCAGGATTTTTGTTTTTCCTTTGGTTACATGAGAGGTACAGATTTTGATCAGTTTTTCAGTACATGTACAAGAGGAAGGATTCAGTGGGAAAGGTGGCATTTTTTACTGTAGCTAAGAGGTGCAAGTAAGGGGAAAAGAGCCACTAGGATCTTTGACCCAGAGTTACTATGTCAGCACCATACAGTGGTTAAGTTCACACAAAGAACCTGGAGTTGTTAACAGCACTTATTTGGTATAAGGGCTCTTGGGCTCAGAACAGATTGCTTGATCTAGCACAGCAAGGAGAGGAATCCTTACATTCAAGGCTGGTTGTGTTCTCACAAGATAAAGACTGTCTTACTGAAAAAAATAAAGCTGAACTTCCCACCTAACTAGTAGGTCTCTTTAATGTGTTTTAACTTCAATGAAACAGCCATATTTTAATGAAGTTATTTAGTCAGTGTTCTCTCTAGTTTAACTTTTCATGCCTGCTGACACATCAGGAATACAAGTACAGTCAGTATCTGTAAGGATAGTTCTTGCAGTATAAAAGCCTTCCCACTGGAGACAGAGCTGTGATCATGATTAGCTTATACAGTGAGGCAGGAAAGTGACATCTTAAAAACTCAACCTTACAGCAGACTCCATTTTAAGGTATTTGTCTTTCAACAGGTTTTATACATAAAGTGATCCTGTAAAACCACTTACTTTACTTCCTTATTGTTCAGGAAAGCACAGAGGAAGCTGGGTAGAGCCTGCAGTTTGTACGACTGGCTTTCCCACTGCGTATGCAAAACCAGACTTGTGGTGCAATTTTTTCTATGCTCCTTTGAATATATGTCTTCCACTTAAAAAACACATAAGCAAAATCCAAGTTCCTAGGATTATGGAGCATGAAATAATTTGTAGGAAGTAGTACAGCATTAATCACATAATCTCCATCATTGAAAAAGATATAACCAAAGTGTTTTGTCTTATAACACCCCCAAAATAACGTGCCCTGTATCTACTTCCCCTAAAAGGGGAAGAGAACATGCAACATAACTGCTGAGAAAGACAGGAAAGGAAAAACCATGTATTCTTATAAGGATAAGAAAAACTCTGAAGGGCAAAACCACACAATAAGTAACAAAAATCTCATCCATGCTTATTGGTTTTAACACCTCTGTTACACTTGAAAGTGAGGAATACACCTCTCACCTGCAGGTATTCCCCACTGCAGTCACTTAGATGCACTGCTGACAGCTGGACTGGGACAGGTCACAGCTGAGGCACACAAGCCCCACTCCACCACTCCCAGCCACACCATCCCTTCTGCTGGCAGTAGCAGTTCCCTCTGTGCCTCAGCTGACAAGCTACAGAAAGGACCAGTGAGTCACCTGTCAGATTAATTTACTATCTGCGTAACTGCAACATTCTCTCAAGTCATGCACCCTACATTCACTAACATTAAATAGCTAGCAGCAGGGGGAGAGTCCAGGAGATGTGCCTGTGGCCCAAACTATAATGTAAATGGGCTGCCCTGGATTGTCCACAGGTGTGGGGAGGGAAATGCTAAATAAGAAAAGCAAGGTTCTCCCTCAGAGGTAGTCCTAAATGAGTGCTAAATGAAGGTGTTGTGAGTATTTCTGCTATGGAAAACTACGTTGCCCTTGTGATAAACCACAAAGGTAGTATACTGATGACTAAGTGGTACTTAAAAAAGCTCAAGACACTTTCTGAGAGGAACATATTCAGCCAGCATCCTAGTCAAACTCTATTTTGGGAATATATATCATGTGTACAGAAACATATACAGCTTCATCTGGAAGAGACTGGTATTTTTTCCTCCTTTCCCTTTCCAGCAGAGGCAATGGCCATGTGGTTGATTTGTTACACCTCACTGATTGTTGCTATTAGTGACAAGTAAGACAGCTGTGACTAAAGGCTCTAAAGCACCCACTTTCTCTATCACCTTCCTCCGCTTAGTCCTCTCCTCTATTGCTGATTTTTACCCAACCTTACTGTCCTTTAACTGGCATGTTATTTACCTCTTTTTCAGCCAGTTGGGTTCTGTCATTCCCAATTTGACCTTATGTTATCTATCCAGTGATCCACCTATGACCTGCCATATTTCATACCTTCATTTGTTTCTGCCTGTCACTGTGTATGCACATTATAGGCAAGTATTTTTTCCTCTGTTTGTGCTCTGACCAAAAAAGCAAGAAATCTAAAAAAAGCCAACCCACTCCGCAAGTTCATACGAGCATGTCAGAAAACCTGAGTTTCTAAACTCAGACTCTCAGTAAAATTTATAAACTTGGTCTCAGGATTGTACTAAGGCTTCTCCCCCTTGCCATTATGAGTAGAGCAGAGTGAGTTTGCATCAATAACTGTTGCACTGGTATTTGCCCATAAGATAGTTTGCACATATGAAACCTGGACTTCTCACAAAGATCTCCTCTGAAGCAGACACACCATTAGTATTGTGGAATAGTCACCTTTCTTGCTTTACACACATCCTAGAATAAACTCTGCCTTTCCACTACACTCACCTGTAGCATAAAATTATTGACTTCTGCTGCATTTGTGATCATTGTAGTTCCAGATCCTTTTGTGTGGTATGTCTGCCTACCTGAGTATTTGTCTTCTGCATCCATTTATTGGCTTTTTCTTTCTATTGATAGTGTTTTGTTATTGTCTCACAAAATTTCATACTGTAAGGTTTTGGAATGACTTTCTATTTTTGTCAAGACCATCCTGATCCCATCCTCCAGAGTGCTTACACACCTCAACTTTGTTTTTGCCATCTCAGGTTTTATGGCTATATTCTGTCTTGCTTTACTCATTTGGTTATGAAGTTCAGTTGCCCGCGATCACTAAGACTTGTTATTCAAAACAAATAAAAGGGAATAAAATATTTCTCACAAAATCTAGATACATTTTTTTTCATTTGTTGAAAGCTTTGTAAATCATGTACAATTGCAATCATACATTTTCCCTTGTGTTTAATTTGACTTATTGTATTCCCAAAATAATATTAAGAAGGAAAAAAATGGATTGTTTTAAATGTGGTGTTAGGTTAAAGAGCTGAGCAAGTCTGTCAGGAAAAGCTGTTTTGCATTTGCTGACTATAACTGTTAAGTATACTACAGATATTTCATAGCTTGTGCACTGTGCTTTTATACGGCTCATTCTTTCATGTCTCTCCCTTGAATTCCCCTGATTTAATAATCCAGATAGACAAGTGTCCTCATATCTACTGCCTTCTCTAAAAATCATCTCCTCAGAATCTTCCAAGATTAATTCCCTAGTAGATATTAAAAACCAACAAAAAAGTCCCAGTCCTGTGACCATGTGATAGCATGGTATAATGTGACCAGTAAGTACTATTACCTGGGAAAAGCTGATTTACATGATACAAAGAGATATGAACCTTACTGTTTCTGGACAAAGACAGCTAATCTCCTCAAGACTGCTTACAGGTTCTTTTGCACAGTATTTTCATCTGTATTCAGTTATTGCCTATACTGTCTACAGGTGAAGATTGCTGTAGTTTATTCTGAAGTGGTGGAAAAAAACTCATGAGTTTATAATTAATTTCACCTCATCACATAGTAGAACTTTAATCTTCAAGAAACAAGGACATTGGCCAAGACCCCTCCAGTCTAAAATTAGAGATTATATGGGTGAAGAGCCTATTTAACTGAAGTGATTTCTGTAGCTCTTGGAAACCTCTGTTTTTTTCTGTCTGTAAATAGCATAGGGCTGACACAATCCTAAAACATATATTTCTGCTAGGTACCTAATGTTAAGTAAGTTGAATCTGAGTTTTCATCTTCAACATTTCTGTGATGGTCAAGTAAATGTAATCGTTAATTTGTACTTGCTGTTATGATCAACAATTTATGATCAGTGTGTTTATTATTAAATAACTAAGAGGATGTAAGTCCTAATTTTTTATGGGAGCATTCAGGAAGAAGGTACTAAAACTCTACATGATTCCTCATTGCTCAGAAATATTCTAGATGAGCTTATGTGGCTTGTTTAATCATCACTATGACTATTTCCCATGCAGTAGAGGGCTGGAAAACATGATGATAACAGACGAATTTTGAATCCTCAAGTCATCTCATGAAAACTCTCAATTGAATTTCATTAAATTTGGGATAATCAATTGACCTTGACAGAATTCTTTCATCCCCATGGCATTTGAAACCCTGACAGCTGATAAAATATCAGCAAGATATCCAAGACATGATCTGTGGCAAGACCAGCTTTTAGTCTCTTCCTCAGAAGATATAACAACTAAGACAGAAGGGAAATAGAAGTCAGAAAATGTGTAGGAAAAGAAACAGACAGGAGATCAGTGTCTTATGTGTGGAAATGAGGTACCTTTATTATCTAAGATCTTTTCCTCTTCATAATTCTCAAATCTACTTCAATTGAAAACGTGACGAGTTCTGTGATTGTAGCTATGATTTATACATGTGTGTAGAGCTTCACAGTATTTCTATTCTCTCCCTAAGATGTAGTGGGTTTTATTCTGTTTTCTTCTCTGCTAAAAAGATGCATAGTAAACTGCTGGGTATGCTGACACTTGCGTCAAAGAGCTCAAGTTGAACTACAGTTGCTTAAAAATCCACATTAGTATTTGCCAAGAGTTGTGAGTAGGACTGCATTCGTGTATAAATGCACGCACGCATGGTAGGGGAGGGTTTCCCTACTTGGGACTGGACAGGATGTTATCTTTCTTCAAAGAAGAGGGAAAAGAAAATAGTCATTGAAAACTAGGAAAACCTAGAAATATGCTTGACAATAGAACTTCTTAACAAAGACTGAGGTTTTACACAATGGACCTGGTAAATGGAAAGGTTTTAGAGACTTCTGGACATGTTAAATTCCTCCCCCAGTTTCTTGGGCAGAAGTCCAAAATCAACAGGGAGGTACATTGGTTGTAAGTGACTATCAGAGAAGACTGAAATCTGTGACCTTTCTGAACTCTCTAAGTACCTCTTTAGCTTGTAAACTGGAGTTTGGAGTTACAAACATCACCAGCAGTTGATGCTTAGCACTTGATCAGTTTGCAGGTAATTTGTACCAAATCCCTGTTCATGCTGAGTCCAGTGAACGCTGTAAAATATTTTAAATGCCTGTGTTTACACTGTCTACTGAAAGCTCTGCAAGTTTAATGCTTGAGACTTTTTTGGTTATTGTATTTTGTGCTCTTTCACAGATCTGAATTGACATTCTCTCCTTCATTTAAAACATGTTGACTGTGCTTGCATTCGCAGAGGAGGAATTAAGGTGTTGCTTCCTTCTGACTTTTGTTTGGTTTAGGAGCATGTAAAATTATTGTGACTATGGAAATGTTTTGTTTAAAGAGTAGAAAAATATGGTCAAATACAATAAAACACAATGCATTCAGGTTTCATTACACTTCCTGTGAGCCCAACATGGGCTGTGGATGCTGGACTGCACACCAGGTACTCATGTGAAATCTCATTAACCTATAATCTGCTTGTGTGATGTGGTCTCTGCAGATGCATTACTAAAGCACTGAAGCTAGCTGTAATCTCATGAAACACAGCAAATCTATCTAATACTTTTGTACATTAGTAACCATAAAGAAATACATCTTCATAAAAAAAGCTGGGTTTGCACCTCTTGGCTGCAGCCTGAAATTAATAATGTTTCAAGGACTTGTCTAATAAAGTGCTTGTTGTGGCAATTCTTTAACTACAACATTTTATTTGTCTTTTAGAAAAGTTTCTAGATATCTGAATCCCACCCTGAATTCCTAAAATAAACAAAAACATCTGACAGTTTCTAGTCAGTTAAAATAATGCATTTTGACAAATTTTAAATGTTTTATGTTTTATCTTACAAAAAGCAAAATAATAACATCAAAACACAATCAAAATAGATATTTTCTTGAAATTTGAAATTGTTTATCGACATTGTAGTCTGTGAAACAAAATTGTCACACTATAAAAAAGGTTTACATTAAATCAGTAAGATTCTTTGGGGTTTTTTTTGTTTTTGTTTGTTTGTTGTTTTTTTTAATTGGAAAGCTGTTGAAAAGATATTTCTCAGTTGTAATTTAGGGTCATAAAAATGGTGTGGTAGCTGAGGTAACAGTTACAGGGTTTCCCTGACTGTGCTCTCATGGGGGACTTGGCGGGATGAGGTCAAGCAGAAAGTGCCTCCTCTTTCTTGGGGCAGCATACAGCCTAAGCTGTGTGCTAAGAATATAATGGATATATAAAATAATGAATGTTTATAACTGATATACAAAATCATAATACACACACAAAAATCCTGCTCCTTTCATGAATAGACCATGACCAATTTCCTGTGAATATATTTGACAAAAGTCTTTATTAAGTTTAGCTTTGCAGAGGTACACTCCACACATACAAAAAGACCCCCAAATCATCATCTAGCTATCACCAAATTTTCTTTCTCATTCCTTTTTTAACTGTGGATAGAGGTGTGGATTACTCAGGGGCTCCATCCAAACCATTGTCATCTGCTGCCAACGAAACACCATGCACTAGAACCAACCAGTTTCTTGACAGCCCCCTACAACACCTTGTGAAATTGGAATCTCAGTAATGTGGGAAGAAACATAAATAAGATAACAAAAACTACAGCTTCTACATTGAGTAAGGATTTTATCACTTTGGGCCTGAATGAGGATCTTGCCTGCTGAGAGTGGCTAAGTAATGGCTGCCAGATCTACTACACTTGTGGTTCCACGGTACTGTGAAGTCTCTCAGTTACTTAAGTAGAGTCAAATTTGGGGGAAGGAAGCAGTTCACCTGCCATACGTGCATTCATTGGCCCAGATTCACAAATTTTGGTCTCCAGGTGGACACACTCTTCAGTATAATTAAAAATAGAGAACAAGACCATGTTTAAAATTAGCCTAGGCTCAAGAGGACAGGTTGCTCTGCACACTGATTAGAAAAGTGTCATATGCTCTGGCTTTGAGTCTTTAGGTTTTTGGATGTCTAATAAAGCAAAGACTCAGCTACAACATGTGCATCTTCCCATTGAATTCTTTGGAGTACAGGGTGAAGTACAGTCTCTGCAATACCTTTCCCTCTCCACTGACATTACAGTTTCCCTCCACTATCCAGTAACTTATTTTCTGAAAACTAGCAACTGAAAGCTTGTAGATCTCCTACCTCTCTCACTAAGGAATGGCATCAAAAGGTTTTAAAGGGGGGAGACAGAGTCTTTCCCCTGCATTCAGTTGCATGTCTTGTTGTCATCAAGCTAAAAGAAAAGCAATTTAATATATATTTATGTTATATGGTATTAAATAATTTATCTATTACCTACCAGCAAGTAGTTGCATTAGGAATATTCATTTAGCAATAATGAGATTCCTTGTAAATAGCTTTTTGGCTCTACCTGCTAAGAATTACCCCTAGTGAGCAGCAATTTGTTTCCATTATATGTGATTAATTTTAATATGTTTACAGGGATTAACAGTTCAGCAAATGATGACAATGGAGTACTATAACAGACAGGGTTAAATCATGCAGGAAAATACTAATCAAATACTTTGTTTGATGCATAGAGCTATATTTCTGAAAAAGTATCCTTCATCCAGCAAAATTTGACCAGGTCAGAGACATTATCAGGCCTGAAAGTGATCCTTATGATTTTCTAGGACTTCTTGATTTGAACTCATATCTAATTGTATAATGCCATAAAGTACATGAACAATTGCCAAGGTCACTTCAGATAGCCTTATTGATTTTTTTATTCAAGGAGATAGCCCTTCAATAGTGAGAAATATGATAACCAGGAATTCCAGCTTGCCCTCATGTAATTTCCTTCACAGAGAACAACAAAGAACAATTGTGTGAAGCACAATGACCTCAGATGCTTGAAAGCTCTCAAGCTATTTATGAATGTGGAGTGGAGAGACTAAGCATGCATTCAGGATGAGGAAACCTTGACCAGAAAAGCCCATTTTAGTTGTGAAGTATTTTTGTATGAGGAAGCTTTATCAGAAAACAATAAGTACAAGTACCGTGATAGTCAAGTCAAAGACAGGTACACTCATTTTTGCATTAGTCCTGAGAGCATCATACTTCTTCAGAGATTAGCAAGAGCAGATGTGACATGCAGTGTATATGTCCTTGAGAAAATTCACGTTACTATGAGGAGTCCTTGTACATGTGTAGCAGTGGAGATCTAAACTAATAAAGAGATTTCTCCTAGCATTACTGTAATAAGAACAGATTCCTTTGATTTGTGAACTGGCAGCTTTGTTTACACAAGGAAAAATAACAACATATTATTTCTTGTTGGTAAGTAACCAGCCTGTGTATGTGGCTTACTGGCAAGCAAGAGATTGCATACCAAATTATCCATGGCAAATGAGCCGTGATGTGTCCATTCCCCAGATAATAGGTGTTAACATGTCTGTGATTGCGTGAATGTCTGGATAGCAATCTTTTCTACAGACTGACAATATTTAAAGGAGAATTTGTGGGCTGGTCCAAAAGAGCTGTCTGTGCTACACACATTTGCTACTCAATTGCTGACAAATAATAATAAAAAATAATAATAATAATAATAAAAAAAGGTAAAGATAAAACAGACTTGCAGTTGTAGCTCTACTTCTGTGATTTACAGCATCTGCAGTCAAATGTGTTATCATCACTGTTGCAAGCTATAGAAAGCAACCTCTCACATACCTTCCACCCTGTAAATCACTTCACCTCTAGGAGTTTTAAATCACAAAACCCATGATTTTATTCAGACTATCAGGAAACAGGAATGACCAGGAAATTTTGCACTGGAAAGAGATAAATGCACTGAAGACCAGAAAATATTGTGGGAATGTTATACCCAGGAACAAATGTCAGAGAGATTAGAAAGTGAAATAATAGATGCTTAGGAATGCCAGTCCAGAGAAGGACAAATTTGGATGCACCCCTTTTCTCTACACTAACAAGGAGTTTTCAAGGAGAGTATACTGAGAAAGTAAGGTAGATTCTATATGTAAGAACTGTGTATAACTAAAATTAGGCAAACACTAAATTCTGAAGTTACATCTTCATGTAGGATTTTGTTGATTATCTAAAACATTGTGATTTATCATGTCAAAGGGATTTAAGAGAGCACAAAATCCCTAGAAACTATGCTTGCTTATAATACACAATACTAAAAATAATTTTGGAAGTACCTTAGAATACATTTCAAGCTTTTGGATGGGGTGTTGTTGATTTTTTTAGTTCAAAGAATAAGAATACGAAATTATCTTCCCTGAGTTTTCCTTACTTTTTTTGAATAAAAGCGATTTTATGTTTAAAATAGAGAATGATAATTTTTGTATAATTTGAAAGTCACTGACAAGCATGCAGTAATCATCTTTTGTTGTTACTGCTATTGCACATGGAATCCCCTCTGAACCACCAGAGTGGTTTCTAAATTAAGAAAGAGAAGGGATATTTCAGGACTTAGAAAACACAGGTACAGAATAGCAACAAACTCCACTAGAATAACATCTGGTGATCACAGTTTCTATATTTCCAGTAATGCCTAATTAAGAGTCAGTCTTAACTTCATTTAGGAGCTATGGCCATAAAGTCTTCCAGTTCCACTATGTGCAACTTCATTATGACCCTACAGTGATCTGGTAACTGTATATGATACCAGATAATAACTTGCAAATACAAACTTCAGTTCTCAACAGACAACTGTTCTTTTAAGGTCATAACTTATTTTCAGACTATTTCTGTATTCTGTTTTAATCATACACCATCCCAAAATAAGGAGTGTATGTTGGTATATGGTGACTCCACCTAAGCCTTACAAGACAGATATGTTTTCTCTTTAAATTGTGACTTTACTGAAGTATCAAGGACAGACACTGTACAAAGATTTAAAAACTGGGAATGTAAAGTCACATCCCTTATATCTGAGAAATAAGAAATTAAGGTAATACTAAGTATTGTGGACAAGATGAACAGGTAAAACAAATGTTACTGGCACTTTTATCCTTACTTACCTGTGTCAGTTGCTGAAACAAAAAAAAAATGGAATTATGAGAAATACGGTCAAGTGCTGTTCCTAGGCATTTACTAGTTCAATGTCTGTCTAACGTTGAGCTGCTAAAGACACACACACATGAAGATACTGAAGTAATTTGTAATACAGATGAGCTTATTTTAAGCTGTTTACTTTCCAGAGTTTAATACATGAGGTAGGGAGCAAGTCCCCACCTCCTCATTTGGGAATAAGACATTATAATGTTATCATTAAAACTGTTAAAAAATATAAACCACAATTGTCCTCTTTTCTCCTTATCATTAAAAATATAAACTACCATCTTCTTCTTTTCTGCTTTGAAATTGTGATTTTCTCACAGAGCTCTTTATAATATTTTAGTCAATGCAATCGGTAAAATTTTTAAACATTTAGCAAGTCATTTTTTTAAACAAGATCAGCGTTCTATGCATTTTCGGGCTGCACTGCAAAACTGCTTCTGTTTTGCATCCTCAGAAGTCCGTGCTTTATGAATTCAGAAAGAAATAGGCAGATAATCAGATAATCAGGACATGAGGAGATGGGAAAGAAGGCTAAGGAACAAATAAACCTCTCCTTGAACACCACTTCTACCTTTTGAAATAATGTGGTCTCCATGACCATAGGATTCTAGTACATTGCACTTTTTAGTGTTTCTACTCATTGGCATAAGAAATCACTATTTTCCCTATTTTACTTACTTTGGGTAGATATATAGGGATGTGCAAATGTACCTCAATTTTGTTTGAAATGAGCAATCTTAAACACCTTTGAGAATTTAGCAGATCATGGTACGGCACAGATATGAACCCAGATCTCTTTGGTGGCAAGCTAGTACTCTACCAAGGAGGCTATGCTGCTTTGTTCCATAAAATGCCAGCAATTAAGTTAAATAGCTCAGAAGTCTTTCTCCAGTCTGAGAGCAAGTACAGCCCAGCTTATGATAATATAATTAAATTCTCTTTCCTTAAAAGAACAGCTGTGTCCACACTGCTCAGTGGGAACCATTGCTGGTCCTTGCTAACCCTTGAACTGTAATGGGGTGTCTGTGAGGAAACTAGCTGGTGTGGGTCAAAACTGTGCTATGGTGAATATTAATGACTAAACAATGATTACAGGCCTATGCCCTGGTTGTATTTAATATGTTAGTGTAGATATAGCCGATTACAACAGTTACAAGACTTCTAAGACATCAGTATTTGAGAAAAGTAAGACTGGGAACTTCCACACACAGGGTAGATTTATTCTCTTTGGTCTCTGTGTACAGCACTACACCCAGACTATTTTCTGTTAAACACTACAATGGCTATCATGTCTCTGTGTGCAATGAACATGAATAGCAAAGCACCTTTTCTCTCCTTCCTCCTGTCCCTCAACACATGTACACACACTCTAACTCAGGTCTCAGGAAAAACAAAACAATTCTGTGAAAACAAGTCAATTAAAAATAATACAATGAATCCGCCAAAATAACCTGTAAGAATGACGAAGAGGAAATGATTTCACTTTTTGCTTTATCCAGGGGGTGCTCTTGCATAACCTGTTCACTGTGCACAACATCTCAGTTCCAGTCTCATGCAAGGCACATTTGAAAGCAATGCTGAACACACAGTTTAAGGTAGAGGTTGTTTAAAACCCCATGTTTTCCAAGAACCAAGAAAAACTTTTCTCTCTTTGTGCTAAAGTGTTTTAAAGTGCTGATGAAAGGCACACAGCGGGGTGGTCTACAGACAGCTGGGAGCCTGAAGCTGATAACCTTGTATTCAGAACACAGAGCTCAATGAAGAGTGAAAATGTTTCTTGTTATGAACATTTATTACAGTTTAGTGGCTTAGAACCTTTTCTGAATACTGATACAAGGAATGATCACCTGCTTTGCAACTTATTTATTTATAGCAACTTACACCAACTTATAATGATTTCTGAATATTGCTTAATAATCCTGCTTGCCTTGACTGTTCTGTGGAAGCTTACAAAGGACTACTGTGTTCATCAAAACAAAGCAGCTTTCTCTGGAAACTTACCAAGAATTACTATGTTCGACAAAAATATGTTTCTTGTCCTTGGAAAGCAGATGTGCTCTAACTAGTTTAGTCTTTTAATGAATAGATAGCCATATATGGACAGTAGAAATTGATACACTGGTGCTTTTAGATAAGATAGAATGAGTAAACCGGCTGAAACCACTCTTGTTCAAGAAACTGACTACAAAAATCTGCACATGCTCAGAGGAAAAGTACAAGGTGAGAAAGACTGTGAGTCTTCCTCCAAAAGACCCCCGAAGACGCCCACCAGGAGGCAATGCGCAGGCGCAAAGAGAACATAAACTGCCTTTTGAACTAACCCAGCCTTACTTATGCACCTGGATATTTTTGTGTTATGTAATCCAATGAATATGTATATCCACACTCTATAAGTTTCTGGTAAAATGTGCTGGGGGTGTGTAAGCTTTGTGGAGAAATCCCCTTGCACCCCGGCGCTGGAGTAAACATACCTGCTGTATAACTCTCTCTGAGTTGTAGGGTCTGTTTCCGCAAATCAATACTGCCTATGTTTTCTGATTATATTTGATTCAGATGTTGCTTACATGAATTGACTAGCTGACCAGCTGGATCCAGTAACTCTATTAAAAATTGAATTTATTAGGTGAGACTAATCATAGGGTTGGCATTCTCTCCAAATATCTCCATTATGCTGTGGGAAATGAAGTATCCATTTAGCATCGGCCCTGAGAAATAAGAATTATCAACCTTGCCGAGAATATGGTTTTAGAATTTTGAAATAGCCACAAAAATGATGAATGCAAAGATATGCATGTAGGAATTTATGAAAATGTATTTTTTAAACAAGCTACTTCAGCCCTCAGAGGCATGCTTGAACACAGTGATGACCGCTGCACTCTGAGGCCCAGCTGGCAGACAGCAGCATGTGGCCCAGCTGGATCACCAGAAGGTACAGTGCAGCAAGGTAACACAGAGCTCTCAGTACTGCTACTCTGGAGCAGTCTCTGTCACCCTTATGTCCAACCACTAAACCATAATCACGTTTTCTTTCTTAACCTCCCTAATCCTTCCAATCTCCTGCAGGAAAATCAGTTCAGTAAAGCCTGAAGGGTGCAGGTCTGAGATTTTGGGAATGAAGGAATTAAGGACCTGAGATGCTAACGTTACCCACCTCATATAACTGCATAGAGATGCGAATAAAATGAGTCATGACCATAAGTGACCTCTTGTCATTCCACTGAGAATTCTAGGAAAACAAACAGCCTTTAATCATTTTGAAAAGTACATCTTTTTTCTAAGTCTTGACTGTAGACCATTTACTGTGGTGGTGCAATTCGTCGCCCCCCACCCCCCCCCACCCACACTGGGCCACTCAGAGTTTAGTGTGATTTCAAACCCCCTCCTGGGCCACATACAAACCTGGGGAGATAAAGACTGCTAATGACAGTAAACCAGAATGTTAAGGCGCATCAAGGGAAAACAGTAACAGAATTGCACAGCCATCAAGCTCTTGTGCAACTGGTGGAAGACACCAGAATACTTCATTGTTGGAGCTGGGCCAGAGTGAAAAGCACCTGACAAAAGTCAGTTATCTCAGACCCTATAAATAGCAACCCCAAGTGAGACCCTTTGAGCTCTCCTGGACTGCAGCAGGCCTGTGACCAGCATCTCCCCTGAGCTGGGACACCTCTCAGGTACCAAAACCCTTAAGGCACCATCCATAGAGCCGACAGGAGGCCAGGGTGAAGTCGACCCTCTCGAGTGTCAATTATTGCCTGTTGAGGAAAGCTGATGCATTGTGAGTATTTAAACTCGAGGAGAGTGAAACTTTAACTTTGAGCTAGCTTCTCTTTCACCCACTCTCTCTCTGTTTACCGATGTGTTTGGGTATACACAGTTATTTTCACGAGTGTGGGTGCATACGTATTTCACTGAATCCAAGTGCTTTTTTTCTGTGTGTTTGTACGTCTTGGGTTTGTGAATGCACATGTATATATGTATCGATTTAAGGTACCCTATAGTAAGTTAATGTAAATCTTGTCATCTTTGAATCTGTAATTAAGTCGCTGCTTTAATTATAACATATTTTACTGAATTATTTTGTAGATCTTTAAATTGCTTAATGATTAAGTGCTGCTAGTCATTAATAAATCTTGATTTGCTGCTAAATCATTACCGTGTTAATATTTCCATCCATGATACTAACCTCTTCAATTCCATTCTATAAAATGTTTATTCCTTTATATGTTACAAGGCTCCGCTATCCTTAACAGAAAATTTTTATTTCCTTTAATTACTTAAAAATATATTAGGGCAATGGGTAACAACAAATTGTTTAACTTCTTTTGTAAATTCCTTCATTGATTTCTGAAATTACAAACTGTTTGTAATATAAATACACTCATTAATGTAAAGATTGCTCATGACAAGATTCAAATATGAGTGCAGTATCTGGTTATCTCTCAGAATATCACAATGATTCTCCTATGGGGTCAATACTCTTGACACATTACCATAAATTCAAAGGAATGCATAAAAAACATAAATCAAGACTTGTCTTTTCTGCTTCCATTGCTTGTCTGTATTCACTGCAACCCAGCAGGTTACATCTTAGAGACGTTTAGAGATGTCTTAGAGACTCCTGGATCAGGAAAAAAGAAGAACCAAGATGAACTATTGTCCAAGATGCAACAGAACGATACCTTTTAGGGGTTCTGAAATAGTGCAGTACTTTTGTATAGAATTATTAACTTCCATTTTTCTGAACTCTGCTTTTTCTTGTCAGGATCAGAAGATGAACTGATAGAACATAGTCAGACAGCCTACCTTGTGTACTGTTAGCACAATGAAATGAAAGGAGAAAATAAAAGGAAAATCTGAAAAATTACATTCCTGTGTAATGTCCGAGTTCATGTTTCTGGCCTAGAGTAGCTATCAATCTAATGTCTTCCATTAATGGGTGAAAGCCAAAACAAGCTAGTTAAGTAGTTTTAGATAAGCACTGATCCAAAATGACCTTTTAGGAGACTCTCAAAATTCACCTTTGGGGTTCTGAAATAAAGATTAATCTTTATGTCAGATTCCCTAACATTTATTAATAACCAATGTTTTCAAAGTGACTGAGGTTTTGGTTTGGTGTGGGATGGCACTTGGACAGGACATGTGAGAAGCCAAATGTTTTCAGCTCCCATTACCTTTAAAAGGAACAATGTGATTCTCAGCTCTGTCTGCAAATGCCAAAAAATCTCTGTGTTTAATGTAGACAGGAGCAAAAGGTTAAAATTACCATGTTCCTGTGTTGTTGATTAAAAAAAAAATTCTTTAAACCCTACATTGCCTACAGAATACTGACAGATGCACACTTCTGTGATGTTTTTTGTAAATATTACAGCTAGGCAAAATATTTTGCACCTATCCTTTGAAATTTTGTGTTCTGTTCAAAAGGATTGCTATTGTTCTCAGTTCTTTTATGATTGTTGTTAGGGTTAGCTTTTTGCATTATGTTGACTACCCAGCCAGTTCCTGAACCAGAGGAAAATGGTGGGTTGTTTAAGTAAGATATGCAGAGTTGCATATGATCTGCAGAACAGGAATTATTCTCTGAAGAAACTTGAGAATGATTTCAAACAAGTTCAAGAAATATATTCAATCTTAAAAAAAACCCCAACAGATTTAAAGTAAAAAGTAAATAGAAAACACAACAGCTGTGCCATGAAGTACAGCAAGTTAATGACAAATGGAGGATTCTAATGTCTGTCCTTACCAATCATATTAATTGTTTTTATATCAATTTTATGAAAAATGCCACAGTAAACATGACTAATGGGAAAGAAATTTGGGCTGGTTTTAGGGGAGGAATGGGAGGAAGCTGTGTTTGTTTTTCAGTGTTAGCTACTTCAGTAAAAAGAGATTTTGCATTAGAAAGCTGACTTTCAGAAATCCTAAGAAATGTAATTAAATCTGTGTTGGAACCTTTTCTGCATAATTTTTCCGTGTTTTCCTTATGTGCACAATTGGAAGTTCTAACCGTTACATGGATTAATTTACGACTTAACCTAGTATATGGAACTGTAACTTTACCTATCATATTACAGAATCACAGAATCACAGAATCGTCTAGGTTGGAAAAGACCTTGAAGATCACCTAGTCCAACCATTAACCTAACATTGCCAGTTCTCAACTACACCATATCATATTTGGTGTATATTAATATAACATATTAAAGCCTTTGTATTAAGTTTTGCTATCTTAAACAGATTTTGTTATCTCCCTGTTGTCCATGAGGTATGTTTGTAATGAATGTAAACAGTGAGGACTTGTGTCTAAGCAAACAGGCTCTGCTGAAAGAGTACATAAAGTGTGTGTGGCTTCCTTGACTGTAGTTAATTGCTGTTCATTTTTTTTGGCAGTGGGTTCTTTTTGGGATGCTCTTATCAATAACATTTTCTCTATTTGCCTTGGAATAGGAAGACTATCTAGGAATAAGTCCTCTCATGTTCCTTCTAAGACAATTTTTGTTGAATGAATAATGAAATTATTCTAATATTATCTCTACCATCAGGGCTGACTTTAAAAGCAGTGCATCTTAAAGCAATTTCTAGTACACTTTCACTTGCCTATTGACCAAGTTTCCAGGAAAGTACCCTCCCTATTCTCCATCAGCACACCACTTATCAAGATGGGGCCCAGATGGCCTGTGTGACTCTGGTCCTGACCCCAGAGCAGGTTCGGTCCTGAGTATTGCCTGTCTTTATGCTACGTAGAAGCTGAAATGGGGTGACAGCTAGATGCTGACTCCATGTAGGACTTTGTATCTGACAGACTGTTTTAGGTAGAAGACATTCAGACACTGCAAAATAGGCAGTTGTGTAGAAGGTTTGAGGGATGATTCTACCTTTGTATAGGTGACGACTTTAAAGTGTCTGAATACCCTCCAACTAAAAGAGCACTGCTGTTGTCCTATGTGCTTTGAAGGTTTCATCTCTGGCTAATAGTGTCTTACGTAGACTGTGGCAGGCACTAGACATAGTGCTTAGTCAGGATGATAAAAACAAGTTTTAGGATGGATCTGGAAAGTACATACATGGCAAAATGTGGAAAAGCATATGTTCTTGCAAAATGTCAGGATTAACTACTAGTAATTTTAATGTAGAATAATAAATAATAATAAATAATAACAATTAAAATAATATACCACCACCAGCAGCAACAATAATAACAATAATAACAACAATAAAAATAATATAAAGAGAAGCCCCTTCCCAGTATGTGTAGACTTGAAGCTGAAATGAGTGGGAAGACTTTCAGAGTAAAGCAAGTGACCCAGATCAAACTACTTTCTAGCTCTCAGGCCATCAGTCCCTAAAATATTCCAAACATTCACTGAAGGCAACAGGAAGTTCTGGTCCAAGTCAGTAACCTTGAAAACAAAGATGTGTGCAAAATGCGCTTACTGTATTACTATAATATTAGTGCATGCCTCTGTTATTTAACTGCACAGTTTTAAAGACCTGCTCACCACCCACCATGAGGTAAAATATCTGTATTGATTACAACTTGACAGTAAGTGCTGTTGTTACTGTTGCTATGGTTCCCTTCCCACTACATAGCATTATGCCATTTACACTCTTAATTAAATACATTTCTCCAAGTGGGTTCTGACTGCAAGGATAAGACAAAGGTTGATGCATTAAACTGGTCCAGGGTGATTACTTACATTCCCCATGACATTAGCATTAGTGTTTTCAATATCAGTCTGGTAAAACCCACAAAAATCAATGAAAGATTCTCTTCAGGAAAAATATTTCTGATATTCCTCTTTTTTTCATCAATTTCAGGGCCATCAGCAGCCTTTACAGTTTCTTTCCTCCTCGATAATTATTTAAGAGGACCTTTTTTCTGTTTACAGGCATCAATATTACTAGGTTGTCTGAATAATTCTCATATCTTGATAAATGTACAAAGTCCTCAGAAAAACTAGTCTATTTACTAAGCTTCTTAAATTATGGAGCCTATTCTGAGGACATAAAGAAAATTATATAAGAAAACCCTGAAACACCTAAGAAATAAAGCAGATTACAGGCGGTATAACTATAAAAAGATCAATGGCTGTAATAGTGCTTCAAACTGAGGGATTCAAGCTCTGTTTAAAAAGGTTTGACATTGCCTGGTTATTCATCTGTCTTAGCTCTGGGTGAGAGATTTCAGACAGAAAATTTCTGGGAAAAAAAGATCTAGAAAAATTAGACGGTGAGATCAGGTGAAGTCAGGGAAATGTTTTTTACCCAGTTCTTCATTGACAGTAGGACTGCATTGTCAAGGTCTGGAATACAGTTTAAGTTTAAAGATGCTTACTGATATTTCCTCATTTAAACATCAGTTTTGAGAACAAAGACAGCTCTCAAAAGCCAAAGATTATATCATTTTTCTACTGTAGAAAAAGCCCTGGTGTTCTGTTACAAAGAACTAACAACTGGAGCCAGAGTCAGAACATTTTCAACTAAATGTATCTTCATCTAGACATACCATTTCACTAGAGTGAAATTTGTTTTGAAGAGACCTCTCAGTTGCAAGAAATGTTTTCACAGGAAAGTTTAAAAGGTCATGGTTCCTCTAGCCATTTCCAACAAGAAGTGGGAGAGAACCAGACTGAAAACTTGACATGTGCTAGCCAAGGACAGGTATTTTGACGCAATTCTGTTAGTAAATATATATTTTGTTCCAGAACCGAAATTTCAGAAAAAATCATATAACAGAATTGGGTTCTGCCAGCTTGTTCTACTAATACTTATTGATGTTTGGATTATATGGCAATGAAGGGCCAAAGCAGATGAGAACCTTATGTTGGAGTGCCCGCAGAGTGTATGGGAGAAAGATGGGGGCTAGGCAAAGGGCAGGAAGGTCAAACAGCAGCCCTGTACACTAGCTTGTGGTTCTGATTTTGCTCCTCACTAAACCATACTAACCAACTAATAAGGGTGTAGGTATGTACTTTAAAAGGCAATCTCATACCATCCCTATTTGGAAGTCTATTTGTGGGATGGGTCTCTACCATCTTCTTACCATACAACCACTGCTTTGACCTTCTGATGCATGACATATGTCTTACTGAAGGGAGTCCTACTTGTTAAGACACCTTACTGATCCTGTAACATCAGATCTGCTGCTACTCTAGTTTCATCCCACAAAATCAGTCTCTGAATTACAAGCTCCAAATAAAATGGTTCAACAATGTCATTTTTGTCTTTCTGTTGCACCTGAATTCCTTATCCAACCAAAGTGTCTCATACTTTACACTAGTACCACCCTGTCATTCCCTACAATCTTCTCACATTCTATTCCTTGTCCATAATAATCTTCTTAAAACAGAACCAATACAAAAACGTAGAGATACAATAAAACACTAAAAAATAATATAATTAGGATGTAGATAAATTAAGATTTTCAGAACTAACTGGTTGCCCTCTATCCTACAGGAGGAGCAAAAAGTTTACTTCTTGCAAAATTGATTGCTCTTAAGTTTTTGTTAACACAGAAAGAAAGAAAATAGCCTAGAAAACAAAATGACAAGGGACAGTTAAACGTTTCATTAGCATAAGAAAAATTTTTTTACCAGGAGAGGGGTGTTCCAGCCAATTGCCTTCTGTTTATAAAATATATATAGTTAATATATAAAAACCAATAACTTGTTTTGAAAAGGAAAAAAAAAAAAAAAACCCAAGCAACACTTTTAAAAGTGAAAAGAAAAACATAAGAAAATTAAAATGTACTTAAAGTTTCTAATAAGAATCTCTTACCTGGCAAATGAACCAAAACAAAGTCCCCTCCAGCAAAGAGTCATGCAGCAGTCACAAAAATCACTGACACTTACAAAGTGCTACAGGGCAGTTTCCATTCTGCACTGGCCTTTAACAAGGCAAAATACATTAAAGTTCCAGGGGTGTTGAGCTACTGCAGTTGTGAGGCCACAACCATGGAGCAAGGAAAAGTAGAGCATCTCTGCTCCTCGCTATGAGTGGACAAGCCACTCTGATGGCCTTCAAGGTAGGTCCCTTTTTACCAGACTCTCAGCTGGGAGAAAATGCAGATATGGACTTGGGAGGAAGTGGAATAAAGTGAGGGGCATTACTGAGGAGAATGACACTATAAAACACTGGAAACAATGAGGGGAAAACGTTATTAGAAAACTTTATTACATCATAGATGAAAGTCACAGAAACCTTATCTGAGAGGATGATTATATAGAAGTTCAAATGACCATTTTACCTTGCACAGTGATATTAAAGTAGCATAAAATGTCCCAGTGAATAGCAAAATTTCAGATTGTCTAAGCATTCCTAATGCACAATAGATTAAAGAAAATGTGTACAAATTTCAGAATACTGGACATTCAAAGTATTTCAGCTTGCTCCATATGGATTTTTTTTTTTTTTTTAAATCTACCAAAATTAAAGCTCACCTTTCTGAAAAATCTATCTGGTTTCAGATCTGAAAAGTCAGAAATGTGCATTGAGAACCTGAAAATATTTCTATAATATTGCCTTTGGTTTTTTTAAAAAAAAAGGTACCTTAATTCTTCAGGTTAAAGGCTTTTTTTTCAAAAAGATGGATCTGGAAATATCTGTTTTTTTCTCAAGTACAAAATAGAAGAAGAGGTCACAATGAAAGCTAGCTGCTCTTTCACTGGAGCCATGCCACAGAGTTTTTCTACAAACAGTAACTCTGAAAGTTTGGTAAATTACAGAATAACTTTGATATTAGATCAACAAAATTAAAAGCTTACACTAAAGTGGTTTAACTGTCTTCAAGGGTTCATCCAAACTGAATCTGTGAGATAGGTTTTGTTTAAACCCCAGATCGTAAACATATATTTGACAGAAGGTGTAAAACAAAAAGATCTAGCAGCTCTCAGACAACACAGTGATCAAGAACAGATGTCCACAGAAATTCAATTAAGAGGAATACTCTTATAAATTATCAGTAGGTAAAATTCTTGAACTATTTAGGCAGTTCCTAGTATTGTTAATAGCCATTACAATCTTATCCCATGTTAGCCTTATAAAGGTGTACTTGGTACATTCATTCACTCTACTGCTACTTTGTCTTGATATACCATGACCACAAATATTTCTCATTATTTTTGAGCTACCCCACCCAAGGGAAACTGAGATATGCAGGAGTACAAAAGACAACATTTATTGGGGAAGAATAACAGCTCTGCTTCTCTTACAAATGAAAGTGGGTATCAAGCTGAGAAGTGACACTGGGCATGTTTATCTATTTTGGAACTGCTGTGCAGCTTCTGTGATCTCCAAAAAAACTTAGCCTCAGCACTGATCCTGTCACATCATCACATGTTAAGCACAACATCACAATTATAAATGCAAGGCATTTTAGCAGTAGGGGCTTGGGATTTGGGAAGTGTCTGCATGAAGCTGAACGTTTGTAACCATATCCTAGCATAACCTCTAATTAAGGGTGCTGGAGGGACCTTCCCTGACTCTGTAAACACCAAGTCTGTAATTGCATGCATGTCATCACTTTGCAAGGCTTTCAGGCAGTGGGATTTTGCAGAGACTTAATCCACTAAACCCTTTTTACTTCATGTGTAGAAACTTGATTGCACTTCAGAAACAAACCCATCTAAAAGATGTACATTTTTGTGTGTACAGCAAATTTGAATAATTTGACTTTTCTTATAGCTCCTGGGCATCACTGATCACAGGTCTTTGGGATGATATACAATCATAGGGATGAAAGACTCCCTTTATTTCCTGTTTTAAGATTCCCTCAGGGGAACAGACATTTTACAGCTGAAATAAAATCAAGTGATGTCAGCACCTTGACTTCTGTGCTTCACTAGAAGTATATATGCATAGCAGCTTGATCCAACATCAAAGATGAGTTAGAAAAGCCATTATTCACTGTCACATTCCTGATGAATATGAAGAACTGCACTGAAGTCAAAGGAGCAGTTTGTGTTCCCGTGGTAATACTGTCACCTCTACTTTGCCTGCCAAAACTCACCTCTGTTTGCCAGCCAGGTGACTGGAGGTCTAATTATTTTCCTGTATGTGAAAAGTTTCTCTGTGCATGTGGCCATTGTACCCGCCACCACATGGCCTCAGCCACAGAAACTTCTTCACACAATAAACACATATTTTTAGGCACTTCTCTCAACTTCCGCTCTGAACACAGTGCAGAGGTGACTATGGGTAAATGTGTTTTATAAATGTCTTTAAGATTACCTTTGGCTCAACTTCCCTATCTTAGAAATCTTCCCCGAACAACACTGTGAGGTAGCTGATCATGTAAATCTCATGTATGGCCTCACCTCCCCACTGCCCCTTTTTCCCATGCCCCCTAAATGTAGAATGAAAGAGATGAGGTATTTCTCTGGCATCATTGGTGTCCTTTAGAATGCCTTAAGCTGTGTTGATCCTGCTATTGTTAATTCATTTACATGATGTAAAACTGCTCTAACTCAACAGAGGATTTTGCTATTTATCTTCATGCTGCTACAAAGCAAAGCAAAATAAATTATTCACAATAACACAGGGGTTAAGCTTTGGAACTAGTTGTGCAGAGAGGCTCTGGATGTACATCCTTAGAAATTTTACAGGATAAGGCCCTGGGCAACCCAAGTTGACTTTGCAGTTAACCCTACTCTGAGCAGTGGTCTGCACTAAGTGTCACCCAGACGTCCCCTTCAAGCTAGATTGTGCTATTGTTCTGATTTTTAAAGCAGCATTTGCCAACTGAAGTGTGTAAATCTGGTTCCCGCTGTGCAAGGGGAGTGAAGTATTTATTTTTAACGTGAAGTAGTATTCACATGATACTCACTGTCACCTCAGTACTTCCCTGATGTTTCAGTACTATCCCAAATAACAATCATCAGAGTAAGACAATGTTTTAATGTTTCCAACTTACCTCTGAAACTGAAAGGAACCCAACTGTACAGTGACAACTACATCATGTAAAGTTGCCATCAAAACTCACTTTAGTAGAACTTTGCAAAGGTCATTTAATCCTAAGGAAGTTCAAGAAAACAGCTGGCAATCACAGCCTGTAAAGACTGAACTCTTATTGTCTGAAGGATTGTGAAGTTCTCAGTGGAAAGCGAAACTTTCTAACTTTGGGATGGTGTTACTTTTATGAAGAGGTGAAAATAGCATAGTACATTTCCCTGTAACAGCTTAGATCCATTTTTGTGCATAGTGAGAAAAAAAATTTTGTGACACTAAGTGTGATTGTCTGAGAATAGGGTGTATTTTTTTCCACAAGCAGCAGCTATCAGCACAGCTATGTTTAACAGAGGCCAGAACTGGTAGGAAACAGTTTGAAAACAACCTTTCCTGAAGAGTTGAACATTATTATTGTTTATTGCTTAAGTTCTGGTAGCTATCAAAATATTTTCACTTAAGACAGTTCTTGGCCTGCAAAGTTTACAGCCTGAGAAAAGTCGTGCACAAAGTACAGGAAAGATGAGTAAAGATTACAGTCATTTTCTTGCATTTGAACAGTGAACTTTCACCGTTAAAGTATCAGTACGTGAATGCAGTAACTGATAGCACCTATTTAACATCCCAGTAGCAATGTCTGTATTATTCTGGACAATGGTACTGGAATAATGATTTACTGCATAAACTCATTAGTCCAAACTTGCATTATGCTCATCCTTTTTGCATGCAACCCCCTCCTTGGGTTATACTAGGTAGAATATATTCCTCTGCAGTTTGCTGCCTGAGCTAAGTTTTCTAAAATAACACCTTGCAGCAGCATCACATAGCTGACTCTGACATCCCTCTTGGCTAAGCCTGGTATTTCTACCATACAATCTGAGAATACAAGGCAGCTGAGTTTGTTGCTAGATTTTTAGTTCTACTGCTCATCAGGGTAACCCTTAATTTTGGGAGTTATGTAATGTACTGATACATTGACAAAATCATTTTGATTTTGACCTAGTGGCCTGCAGGTAAAATACAGCCTGTGGCTGACTTCTACTGCATATGAAATTCCACTTGCTTTCCCTAGAGTCCAAATGATTTAGATTAAAATCAGTTTCTCACCTGGGGTAGCAATTTTCTTTTTCAACAAACTTAACTACATCTCTAGAAGCCAATTTCATAACCTGTTCACGAAAATGTTTAGCCAAATGACATTGAGTTCTTGGATTCTTAAAACATGCCATTTTAAAAAGCATTTGGACAGAGTGAGTATTGTACTACTCAGGAACTTGTGGTAATGAAAGGGTGTTTTAGCTTTTGGTTTGCCTTATTCCACCTAACTGCTTACAGTAAGTTTCTTACCTGCAACTATATTGACATTCTTTTTGAGAAAGGTTTCTCAGTGTCACATCAGTGACATAATATTAGATACTTTTCCTAGCGCATTTGATATAAAGAGCTAATGAAGGATTTTTGTACGGGCAGTTGGTACAAAAACACATGGCTCTGTGAAAATGAACTAATACAGTTGCTGTTCTGCTTTGACTCGGTGAGGGGAAATCTATCAAAGTATGGAGAAGCAGGAGGGAGAAGGAAGGAAGTTTATTAGCAACCTTTCCCCCATTAGCTCCTCTTTTCTCTTGCCAGCCATGGCACTGGCCTGTGTACGCCTATCAAATATGATAAGAGACTGAATGATGCCAGGGCTGCAGCAGGGGAGCAGGAAATGGGAGAAAATAAGGTCTAAGAATTTTTTCTATGGCTGTGGCACTCGTCTGTGGGACCCCACTGCCTGTGTCTGTGTCTATGCAGCTGCCTAATACCTCTCTGGTGGTCAGGACAGTGTAGTGACTCTGGGTATGCCTCAGAACCACCACAGGACCCATGTGGAAAGGAGGACTATTTCCCCATCCCAGGTCACATAAGGGCTGTGTGCAACTCTACATGAGGTTCTTGACCTCAGAAAAAGAGGCTGTGTAGAGTGCAGACCTAGTCTCATCAAAATGACCAGGAACATTCCCACTAGCTGAAATTGTAACAGGCTCCATTTATAGTAAAGTTGTAATTGTACTTAGGTTTCTCTGCAACATGGAGGAGCAGCCTGTGGATATCACCAAACCCCTCTGTCAAGCTTCTTCATAACAGGTGATGTCTCTGATGTTGGAGCTTTTACTCTACAAGTGTCATTCTGTAATAAAATCTCATTTCCTAACTCCACATGCTGAACTACTCTTAAATCCATTTTTTACTCACATTAGATTTACCATCCTTTTAATTTCACTCACTTTTATCTTGCTGAAGCATTCAAAAGTGAATGTGACTCTAAAGGTTTTTAAATAGTCATCAGGCACCTTTTCCAATGAATCAGACATGAGTATAGAGTGATAAAACTGCCTTTGCAGACGTGAAGTTCTGAATGACCCAGATGCATGTTTCAGCAATATTTGTTTTCAGCTGAGTGAAAACAGTGGTTACTTTCTCTAATGCAGTGATTTCCAGCTGTGAATTTGACTCACAGAAAAAAAGCTGAGGTATCCTTAGAAAATACCCAGGTAAAGAGGTTTTGTGAGGGTATGGTATGTGTACTGAAAGTGTTTGTATTGTAGTTGGACTGTTTGTGCAGTGCTGATAGGTCATTTCCCTTGGAAACTTAATATGTTTAAAAATATATCGTACAAATAATGATAGCAAAACATGCTTTTCAGTAATTAGTGCTGCAAAGAATTAAGTATTTGCTACACTGAAGACAGAGATAACTCTGACAGTGACATCATTGAGATCAGAATTTCACTGAGTTTCTTGCATCCTAAATCAACTGCAAGCATTACTACAATGACACAATCATGAGGGTCATGTCTTAACTAGCCCAGTTGCACTTTTAACTGGACTACAGGTTGCCACACAGTACTCCAATGCACAGATTAGATTTGCATGAGAATGCTCCAGCTGAGCTAGGTGGGAAGATGGAAGCAGCCTACCCAAAGTAGTTTGAAACCAATTTATCCTGCTGAGAATATTATGTGGAGCTAACTTGGTCAGGTCTGCACACCACTGCAATGTGCAGGGTCGACAGAAGAAAAGATCATCTTCTGGGGGTTCGCAGAGTCTCACTGTGGTTGTGGTTCAACCTTAAAATTTCTCCTGTTTTTAAGAGGTTTCTATCCTTCCCCTTCCACCTTCATCCAACTTCCTCTGTGAAAGGATATGGATTAAATTAAGCCCTCCAAAGAACATTTTTTCTGAATTTCATTTTTTGAAATTAATAATTTCATTGATAGAATTGGTTCCATGATTAACCCTGTCATTCTGATGAATGGAGTCAATAGCAGCTTGATTTTGGGAACAAGTAATTTGGGAAAGGAAGGGGTTGGAAAGTCTTAACCAGCTGTATGTCTGGAGGAAACGTCCATGGACTGATCTCTCAGATGCATGCACTGTTCATATGGAAGAGTTTGAAGAACTAGGTCATTAAAGCAGCCCCTGGATCAGTTTATGAATAATAACTCAATACAGAACACAGAAAATTTGTTCTTCTCACTGGAAATGTGTGAGCTTTTATCTAGTTTTAAAGTGAATGATTTGCTTGGGGAAATTGCATAATTGAACTACATTTGAAATATCTTCTTTGTTTTCTTTATTGCCTACGGGTATGCTATGGAAATATAAGTGATGCAGTAAGATCATTTGCAGAAATAATTAATATTAGAAGTGGGACTGTTTACAAGGAGAGTTAATACTGAAATATGTTAAAAAGCTATGGGAATAACACCACCCCTTCAATTAGGAGGAATTTCTTGTAATAACTTCATAACTGTGCCTTGATTTCACTGAAAGACTGGGGGGAAAGTTAGTGTATGAATGCTTTTGTTTAGTTTTGTGTGTCATTTCGCTGACTAGTTCAGCCTCAGTGCTGTCAGTTTTTCACATATCCACTATGAGCAGGGTTCCATTTTTTGCATGTTCCAGGTAGAGTTGGTTTTAGAACTCTTTATGGCTGTAATGCTAATCAATTATGTTGTTAACTGAGCTACAGAAGATCTTTTTGAGGTATCCAATTAACAATACCAATATATAGAAGAATGTACTTGCAAGCAATCTAAAGGAAGAAAATGTTTCTTCTCATTAATATTTGCTATTGCAAAGGCAAATAACAAGCAGTCAGAATCACATGTTTCTTCACTATTTAAAAGTCTCAGAAAGAAAATAGATTCTAAAAAGGAAATCCACTCCTTTCCCAAATGTCACAAAGCATAGACTTGAGTTATAGAGCTGACTTGTGTTTTGAACACCTAGGATGGAATTTGTCTTGTTCAGCCGAGTTCCAATTGCTTTCTGGTTCTCTCTTCCTCTGACAGCTCTTCCTTTACTGACAGTTCACATGCCATAACGCTTTGAGATAGGAAAAAAAGAACACTACAAAAAACACTGATGAGAGGAAAATCATAGTTTGTGAGATATGTGACTCCACTGATACCAAAGAAAAATTCTCTCTTTATATCTGTTTAAAAATATAGTTCTGTTCTAAATAAAAAATTACACTGAACAAAAGACATTGATGACACTATTAATAACACAGTGTTTTTCAGTGAGAATTCGTGCAAGCAGGCAGTCTTTAATGGAAACATCCTGTGGTCAGCCTGCTGACAGCTCTCCAAAATACTCCAGCCAGAAGCTGGTTCTCAACGTATTGGTCTTTCATAATCCTAGTCCATGTTAAAGATGTAGGGGCAACATTAGAACACTTGATGTGACTCATTTTGTTAGTATAGCTTAACCCTGCATAGCCTACATTGGAGACAAAACCTTAATGACAGATTTCTAGGGCAGCACAAAGCACTACACATCTAACTTCCTCCAGGTTAGATACTTCCATTTTTATAGGTATGATCTGTAGCTGATATTTCAGCAGTGTTTTGGATTACCTGGCACTTGTCGGAATACTTTATTTTAAAAGTTGTATCTTTATTAAATTTTGTCTACTTGATCTGAAATTTTCACTCCTAAAGATATGAATCAGTCCAGTAGTATGAGGAGCATTTCACTCAAACAGTTTAGTCTCTGAAAACAAAGACAGAGAAAAGGTACTGCCTTCCCCATGTTAGAAAATTCTGGAAATTTTGGAAATGTCTAGTCTTTTCTATTTAAAATCTGGCATATTTGTAGCATTTATACCAAGAATGTGTCTTGTGCTGTTATGGTGAAAATGTCCTAGACATTATTCCTGAATATGGCCCAGTCCAGAACTGTCTGAGACAATCCCCCAGATTGTAACTGTGGGATGACAGGGACTGTAGTCAATACTGATCCAGGAACCAGAATCAGAAACAGGGACACTGTTTTGATAGTATTTCCTCTGACCTCATTGTTGGATGCAGGCAATGAGAAGGAGATGGAAGACCCCAGACTCGTATGAAGAAAATACAGGAGGCAGATGTGGGAGGATGATGCAGACTGCACAGGGAGAGGCAAGTGCCTGTTGTCATGAAGCTGTAAGAGACATCCATGGAAGAGCTAGGGAGAGACTGAACAGGGAACACAGAGAAGGAAAGCGGGCCTGGATCTGAAACATATATGAAATATGGGTCTAATAAAGCAACAAAGTTAAAGGTTTATGAGGAAGGCAGGCAAGTCAAATGAAACTGAGACTGTCCAAGCTGAGTGATAGAGATTTGCTCCATGCTGCTGAAGAGGAAACTGGGACAGACTGGTTATGAAAAACATTCTGAGGACTAGTGTCTTGAAGACTGAACTGTAACACATGCTGTTCTTCTAATATAGTTCATTGTGCATTTGTGAGGGTATGTCTTAACCAGTACATTAACATATAGAGTTCAAATCTGTTCAAATTTCAAAGCACAGAGAACATGGACAGAAAGAGTGTATGGATTTGTCAGCATTGCTGGAAAGTAAATACTGCATTTGGGTAAGAAATCCTTCATCTCTGTGAGACTAGGACTTGCATTCATTTATTAAATGTAATTAAATAAACCGTAGATGCTGGAAGGAAGAAAAAAATAAAACCCATAACTCAGTCCTTTATCATCTGCGTAAAATGACAGTTATGTTTCCATAGCAATAGAAACCGCTGAATGAGCTACTTACACTGCATGCCAATTAACACATCCAACTCTTTGACATGATTTTAGGTTGCTATAGCAACCATTCTTATACTAGTGTATCAGGCTGTCAAAATTAATTACAAATGTTATCCAAGGCATTGTAGTTCTTGTGAGTTCATTAATCTCATCATATTTTTACATATTTGCTGATTGAGAGCTTGTAAGTGTAGAGAATGCAAACTTGTGAACAAGATCCTGACCCCAGCATCACAGACATTACCCAGAGTAACACCCCAGGATGCAGGAGGTGCACTCTGGAACGACATGGGTGCTGCTGGCAGGACAGTCATGGTTCTTTCTACTTCCTCTGCAGCATCCTTAGCCGGAAGAGCTGGTGCTATGCATCTCAATAAATTACACAGTTATGTGTAGATAGGCTATAACGTACAGGGAAACCTGAGCAATCTTATGTGCAGCTATGATTTTATCTCAGAATGTAGATCTTTAGGAAGTACAGTGATCTAAAGGAACAACACTAAAGAAGATCCTTTGTTACGTGAACAGAGAGCTGTCATACAGCATGTATGTGCCTTAAGTACCTTAATCTGTTTTTTGGGGGGAGAGAAGACTGAAGAATCAAACTGTGTTCCTTCTTTTTTTTTTTTTTTTTGGCACATATGATCTTTCTTGTTAACCATGCTCTTGGATAAATAGGACTATTTCATAGCAATGTCAACCCTCCAGTAAACCCTTCTAATCTTGCTGGTGCATCAGGAATGTTGTTTTGTGTTGCATTCTGTGCAACTGCAATTGATAGAGGCAGACTGAGGTTCCACTTTTGAGACTGGCAGATTACTTCACCACCTAAATCACTTCTGCAAAACTCCAACTTTCCCTCAATGACACTTTCCTAGACCAATCTAAGAGACAAAGGTGCTGTTCCTTCACTCTAATTGGCACTTTTCTCTCACATCTGAGGGATTCAGTAGGTCAACAGATTTACAATTATTCCTTCGTTAAGTTTTTCAAGCTTCACAGAAATTTCTTTAGCCTTTTAACAGAATCATAGAATGGTGGAGGCTGCAAGGGACCTCTGGAGGTCATCTCGTTCAACCGCCCTGCTCAGGCAGGATAATCTAGAGCATGTTGCCCAGGACCATGTCCAGACATCTTTTGAATATGTTCAAGGATGGAGATTACACAATCTCACTGGACAACCTGCTCCAGCACTTGGTCACCCTCACAGTAAAGAAGGTGTTTCTGTGTCCTCTGAGGAACAATTCTTCAGGTTTTCCAGCAAGAGAATAAGGTTGTGTGTGTATATATATATATATATATATATATATATATATTTATATGTATAGACACATGTAATAGCATACACTTCTAAAGATGAAGCTTATTTACGCAACAACTTTTTAGTCATAAAGCAAATGCTGATTCCCACTAACCAGATGATCAAATTATCTTTAACCCCCTAAAGCCAACTTGCAAAGTCTTTGTAAATGGTCTGCAAAAGAACTCCTTAAAAATATCAGAACCATGACAGAACTGGCTAGTCATTAGGACACTACCCACAATGTCTTGACCAGTTGTTTTCTCACCAGTATGAGTGTGTGAGTGCTCAGGAGGCACTAGTCAGTCAGAGCCCAGAGCGCTCTGCATCTGGATGTTCCAGATCCTCCAGTCCTTCTCATCATTCTGCCTAGTAGTAAGTCATCACTGGAGGTGTCTCATCTCTGTGGATTTTTTTTTACTTTTGTTTTCCAAGGTTTAAAAAGGCACCTGACCAGACATACAACCCAAAAGTGCATGTATTAAAAAAAAAGGGAGGTGAAGTGGTTCTTCCCAGAACAAAGTTCAGAACTCCTTGTTCTAGCTTGGCCACAGATGCTAAAAGCTTACATGGCTTCAAAAAGTGAGTGGACAAAATCACTGACGATTAAATATTGAGAACATTGAATGGAAAGATATTCCCATACCACTAAATAAAACAGGGCCAAAGTACTGAAGCCAGTCAACGCCAGTCAGTTTTGTCCAAGCTGCATAGTTACTTGGTACCAGGTTTCTTTGCTGTTTTCTGTGGTCTCGAAACATTGTAATAAGTTGTGTTAGGAGGTGGAGGGGTGTGGAGGTAGCTGTAAATGAATAATGTGCAAAAAGATTTGCAGCCCTCCTAGTGGTGTTTTTACTTCATGAAACTGAGGGGGTTTAATGTATACCCTGCAGTGCAGTATGAAGGCAGCTATGTGTGCTGGACTAATGGTAGAGAAAAAGCTGCAGAAAATTGGAGTCAGACCTGATGCAATCTTGTTCATTCTGCAGTCCTCGGTACAAAAGTTTCTAAAAAGTGTTGGAGCACTGTCTCAAAGACAGTTAACCTAAGACAAAAACCACACCTCAGGGCATGCTTACAGTTAAGCATCACAGGCACTTAACAGTCCAGTGCTCAAGCTTGCTCCCCAGCCCAACATAAATTGGCACTCCTAGTGCTGTAAAGGTTGCCATTTGAGAGAATAATCTTGGGAAACATCAATGTCTTCTGGTCCCATTCCTATAATCTTTCCAAAGGATTTACTATTGACAGGATACTTAGCTAGACGGACTGTGGTCTGTCTGAATACAGCCATTCTTATATTTGTAAGTTGCTCTGCATGTAGGAGCCCTGCTAGAAAGCCTTGTTCTGACACTGAATGAAAAAACTGACTCCAACTGCGCAGTAGCAATTTCCTCCTTTCTAGGACCACACTCGTTGTACTGTTCGGAACAAATTTGGCAGCTGGCTGAGATCTTTTGTTCCTGCCTACATCTTTTCTTTGGTTGAATTTCTAGGGCATCCCCACATGGCAGAAAATGAAAAAATCTTTGGAGAGCACAGCATCAGCATCAACTAAATATAATTCATAATTATTCACAGTCACAGCCTACTTTGCATCTAAAAAGTGAGGGTTTTACAGAGGGCATATTGTATTTCTATACTTTCATGAGATGTATGAAAAAATGTCATGTTCTTCCAGCCATGACCTTAACACACATGCTTTTTAACTAATGTTGTTTTAATGTTTGACCCTTGAGCTCTGTCTTCCCTGGAGGCCTGAATCATTACCAAGTTGAATGCTGCAGTTAAGTGTTTTGAGCAAGATTTGCGCTGTGCTGGTTCAGTCTGCTTATAGAAGCCAGGCTGTTTTCTGTAAACAGTGCTAAAGGTAATTTTGTCCTGTTGCCAAATAGACATTCTTCTTTTCTCCTGAGCAGTCCTCTTGGGAAACAGCTGCAGAAGAGGTTGGAGGGGGAGAAGGAGGTGGATCCTCCAGAGCACTGTATCTGACTCTACCAATATCTCTCCATAGCTGTGGTTCTCTAGATACTTTTGATGACATTGGTCCTTGTGTTATCTTGATGACATGCCAGATGCCTGGAAGATGCAGTTGTTTCACCATGACAACAGTGACACAAACATTCAAGTAATGTCTTGTCAAGCTCAGGTACATCCATATAGGAAAGCACCCTAGAGAGGTGTAGTGTGGTGCAGAGTTCTGCCTGGGATGTAAGATATTATACAGTATGGGCTAATTTACCTTGTTGTCCAGAGCTCCATGCCCTATGGGTACATTGTAAATGGCTAGTACACTGTAAGAAAGGTGTCTTTTCAGAAGCCATTAAGAAAAGGTCAGAAAGGGAGAGGACTACATGGAACGGATATTAATGGCAACAACCAAAAAGCAGCACAAACAAAAAACCAACCTTGAGTGTATGCACACAAGTTGTTTTTTTCAGTGGATATACATGGCTTTACTGGAGTGTTTGGAATCGTTACCACCTTATTATGTATTACATCATTAAGACATGAAGGTCAGGCTACAGGGAAGTATTAGTTTTGGGAACAGTTCTCCTCACTCCTTAAACCTGTTGAGAAGCCACAAGGCAACATGGCCTTTTAGGTTAGAGAAAACCTCTGGGTTGTCTTTTTCCTGTCTCCTTGCTCTGTGTCAGAGGTATTCGGAGCAGATGCACACTGTATGCACACACAAACACGTATTCCTAAGACATATTTTTTCATTTTTTTAAAGAAAGCTCTATTAAATTTAATAAATTCACAATCTAGATAAAATTGCATTTATGGAGATTATTTCAGTCCCTCTTCGCTGTCTGTTGGAGAAACAGAGTGGATAAACACATGCCAGACCTGAAACCTTTGACATGGTTAGCTTTGGTTCAGTATGGAGTTGCATTGCCAGGAACTCCCAGAAGATGAGATTTTGACTCTTTGATGATTTCAGAGATATGGATTAATGCACTGGGACATCTTTAGCTTCTCACAACAAACACCATAGGACAAGCAGCTCCAACTACCAGTTTCTGTCCTCTTCCTTCTGCTATGAGCAAGTGGCTCAGGCTGGCACTGCACACTAGATAGGAACACAATGGAGTTGTGCTGGCAGAAAAATTGGGAGACTTGTAGTAGCAATGCTTGCCCTCTGCACTGAACCCATGAAGAAAGAGGCAGGCTTCTTTAGAGCAGCTGGTGTCACACAGGCACATGCTGGAAACAGCTGTGAAATCTTCAGAACAGCAGCTGCAACCATATTAGCAAAAAAAGTGCTCAAAACTGTTCTCAGCAGGTTGCATTCACCTTACTGGCTAAAGCAGCACTGGGGGATAACAATGGGGTCAAAAGAGCCACTCATCTACACTATTTGGCTATTGCAACACCTGTGGGACCTGCTCCAGGAGGACCCTCCTTAGATTCACAGGCGTAACTCACTATAACCCATTATATGACTCACCTTGTAGCATGGGGTTACCTGCAGAAGAGCTGGTGCCCAGCACTGGGTGTAAATTCCAGCTCTCCCACCTGCTCCTGCTCAGATGATGTGAGATGTAAAGGATGGCATGGGATTCTTACAAGTGTCTTCACACAAAGGGCTGGAATGTCACCTATTGAGAAGGCAAATGCAATCTGATTACAAGATTCTAAAATAATAGTTTACAGAAGTAATTAAGGACATTTTTACTGCCTGTTTTTCTACTACCTGATGCACAACCTTTACTTGAAATGTTTTACAAGTATTTGTCATGCTTTGTCCCAGCACGGAAAAATAAAGTGCCTGACTGGTCTCATTATGAAAATTCGTGACTTAGCACCTCTAAGATAGAGCACTGGATTTCAGTGTGCAAAACCACAATGAAACAAGGCTTCCTCAACGAGTCATTAAAATACAGATGTTGGTTTATAGGAGAACACTCCCCTCGGTACTGTAGAACAAGAAATAGCTAGAGCCAAACTCTTAATTCAAGTTGCAGACATTTGCTGTTAGAACAGAGCAGTAGAAATGTGGTAATGATTAACCCAGATGATTTTTTAAAACACACACACAGTTCTATTGAGATTACAGAGGTTTTCTTCAACAGAGAAGCTACCAGGGGTGATCTGCTTTTCATGACAGGAAATAAATACTGTAACAGTATTTATTTATATATTTAAATACTTCCCCTTGATCTATCCATCCTTGATATAGTGATTAGGTGGAAGATTTGACATGAAATATTGAAAGACATCATCCTGATTGCTCACTTCAACTTTTATACACCCTGCAGTGATAGTTCATACATTCTCCCTCACACAAAAATATGGAAAAGAGAATACAGACATAAGTTAGAACACCCTTAGGGAAATATTAACATGTTATGTTATGGTTGGTAAATTTAAGGTTTGGGATGTACTATTTTCCCCTGATACTGTTTTTGATATTGTATTTTTGAGTTTTCAGAAGAAACACATTCTTCTATCATTTGGGAATTTATACTGGATCCAATCAAACAAATGCATTTTACAGTAATGAAAATAATGCTGGAAGATCATTCAACTTATCTTAATACATTTATTATGCAAGTAATAGTATCATCATCAGTCAGCATTAAATAAATTTTGCTGTTGATATTGCCACAAAGTAAGCACACTTATGTAAACTGGCAAATAAATTATGGGTCTAGGAGATCCATTCAAGGCCATAAAATATGTCAGGTAATAACAAATCCAAGGGGTACTAATCTTCAGTTTCCTGGGCAGCATATAACAGCCTTTACTTTCAACCTTCATATTTGCAAGAAATATCTTCCTTGTTCCGATATAAACATTACTGGAAGAACATTTTATTTCAATTAAGAGACCTATAAAAGCAAACATGAACCACTGTGAGATGTGTGGCATACTTCTCACACTCTCCAGAAATGAGAACTTCTGGTTCTAATAATAGTCTTGGAAAATTAATTACTGATTTGGAAAGTAAATGTCTGAGTACCCCCAATGGTTCTGGTAATGTCATACATTTGTCTTTATACACAGACCTCTATATCTTCAAAGTTTTTGATGAATGGACCAAAGCAAATTTCCTAAGGGTAATATATTTTCTTTGGTTTGGAAAGCTGGTTTCAGCCTGTAGTTCATTTATTGTGAGTTCTCAGGTATTCCATGAGCATTACTTGAGGCTTTGAAGAAAAGAGATTTGACAAGTGTGTTAAGGAGCTCTAGGCTACAGTAAAAATTTGCTTCCCCTGCAGTGGTTTTCTGCAAATTGATGATCATTTTAGTAATAGAAGAACACTTAGAGGATTTCTTTCTTCACTCTGCTGAGTACTGTGGCCTATACCCCAAAAAACAAGCTTTCAATAATAAACTAATAATTAGTCTCACTGACATTGACTAAACAATGCAAGTACTTAACATTGTGTTAAATCATACTATTCGGTACCTTGCAGAATTCATCACTATATGGCATTAGTTTAGTCTCAGAAATCAGTGAAGTTACACCAGATGTAAATAAGTGGAACTGAAATAAAACTTTTTTTCATCACTCTGTTTCTGTTAGTGAATATTAGCACATGTTGTTCTATTGAAATTGGGCTGTTGTGCAGCAAAAAATACAAAATTCAAGGGAACAGTGAGACAATGAGAAAGCAGCATTACTTAAGAATAAAGATGGGGTTGGTGTTTTAACTGGATTACAGATATTGTCTTATGTCCTGCTGCAAATACTCTGAGGATAATAAAGGCCACACAGGCAATTCTGCTCCCACAAAGCCCGTGCAGGGGCATCTGGACCTTTGAGAGTCTCACAGGCTCTGTGGCCAGAAGAAAACATCATGACCTGGCTCTTTCCCACCCCACTTTCTTCCCTTAGCTCCCATGCAAATGATATACAGACAAATAATATCTCCCAGAAGCTGCAAATATCCAGCTTATATTGCTATATTTAAGTACATTTTTCAGACAAGACATTTGACATCTTTCCTTTAAAGACTTCAACATACAGTGAGTTCATTATCTTCCTCTATAAGCTGTTTCATATGCCTAATTGCTCCTCAAAGACCTGTCAGGATTTTTCCTTTTATTCCAAAGTTAAATTTGTCCAACTTGACTTTTTGCTACTGAATTTTGTTATGACTTTTTCAGCAAGGCTGAGAATGTCCTGGCTAACAAACCCTTTCCATCTACAAGTACCTGTCACACACAATGGCCAAGTCACGTGTTTGCCTTTGCTTTGATAAGCTGAATATATTTGCTTTCTTAAGTCTCATATTATACAGCTTGTTTGCAGCAACAATTTCTCTGTAAACACATTTGTGAACCAATTTATCTTTAACAAGGACATTAAGCTTGACCCTGCTTTAATTGGAGTGCTGGTTTTGTCTGTGTGAGGGTGAGAGTAAAGAGCCCTAAAAGTATTTGAGCTATGAGGGCCTCACAGATTAAACCTCTTGTGTCTAATATTTTTTTCTATTTAAAGTCATTCCATTTAAGAGAACATTTCTCATGAAATAAACAATTCATCCATTTTTTCCAGCACCAAAACCTATCAAATAACTTTTCTATTTTCTGCTTAGGTACAGTATTAGAATAAGAAAAGATTTGTTAGTGAAAAATTGGAAAAAAGTCAGAATATTGAGGCATGTGTAAAGGGCCTGATCAGGGACTAGGGAATTTGATGGTCTTCATGACACCCTGAGTAGGCCTTTGGAGGCAAAGATGTTTATGGCTGGGTCCAGGTTTGAGAATTTGTCCCTATTTCACAAATGTGCTCACGATATGATGCAACCAAACATAGCATTGGTAATATGAAACATTCTTATGTCAATAAAAAAGGTGAGCAGCTAGTTTGCAACATGTTGTCCCTGTCAGAAATATCTGGGGAATTTGTATTAGAGTCCTTTTTTAGTCAAATTTTCCCTTGCATGTGTAGGCATGGATTTTCTGTGGGAAGAAAGGATGGGATCAGAATCTTTTTTTAGTTAGTCTATCCTTTGCTGTGCTGTACCATGTGATGTTTCTTCAGCCGTGTGTCTGTGCAGCTTTCTTTCCTGTGCTCAGTTTGGAGCATTATGTGCACATACCCCAATTTATTCTATACTTCCCTGGGTACAGCAGACATTGGAGGTAGGAGTTTGCATTTCTTATCTATGGATTGTAAATATGCACAGTGTAGTCAAGTTCATCACACTGATATAAAATCAGGGAGCAGACACTGAAATGGGAAGATTTAAAATCAGGGAGCAGACACTAAAATGGGAAGATTTAAACTACTTATTTGAGTATTTTTATTTCATTCATTTTACTATGGCATCCTTTAAAAATGCTATAACTAGTAATTCATCACTAATTTCCTGTTCTATGCCACTACTAGACAGAGGGACCGATACTGGAACTTTTCAGCCCTCTCAAATTTCATAGCAATATTACAGAACGTGTTTTTTTTTGCTTCTATTGTCCCCCATTGTGAGAAAGAGCTTACAGCAGGTTTGTGAGAGAAAATGTTCAGAGACCATTAAGCACCTAACAGAACTGACTGGGAGGAGCTTTGTTCCGGCTGCTCAACTGCTGTATGTATCTCAGGTTTGACCTCCAACTTACCAGGAGCTACTGTAGACCTGGCTTCTCTAGAGAAGAGTTTGCTACTCATACCAAGTGATATGAATCTTTTCTAACACTAAGAAAATTCCCACCAATACCTGAGGCCTGATAAAAATTCCATGGTATTCAAGGGGGAGATTTTCCTCCTATTTCAGGAGATTTTTGGACAGCATTTAGTGAAACAACCTCCAAATTAAGTTACTTTGGAACAAGAAGCACAGTCTAGATGCATTCTCAGAAAAAAAAAAAAAAAAAAAAAAAAAAAAAAAAAGCATTAGCCTAACCTCTGTGTAGGAACAATCTTAATTTTTTGAACATACAATTTGGTTTTTTACACCTTTTCTCCATTATTCCCTTCTAGGAAGATAATTTCACCTCTCTTGTTTTATATCTACCTCATTAAATTTATGATCAAATATGTCAAAAGTAAATGTATACACTTGGTTGACTAAACAAAAGACAGATGCCAGGCAGCACAAAAAGATCTTTGGAAAACCCTGACTTTTCATATCATATTAGCTGTAGGTTTATTTTTTCCTACAGATTTATTAACTGTAGTTTTCTTAAACTCCACAGTCTTGATTATATCTCTTTACAATGCAGACAGATATTTCATTTTAAAAAAGGTTAGTCTGAAGATTATTTGCAGTTTCTAAATTTTTTATAAATGTAGTCAGATCAGGTTATGTGATTACTAAACTAAAAAAAAAAATCTGTTATGAATATGAGAGATAGTGAATGCTATAAATTACAATAAACATTAAATGAAATTAGAGAATTGTGAAACTAGAAAGAGCTTGGAAGGAGGATTTCCATCAAATATAATCTATTGGAAGTATCTTAGAAAATTGTAGTTAGAATTGTTTTTTCCATTTTGGGTGACTGTGAGTATGAATTTAGTCTGGCTGATTTGACTTTGAGAAGTGAAGAATGATTTTAGAAGAAGGAATTAAAATGGTGTTGCTGTGTTAAATCATGAAAAAAAAAGTATGGAGACATTAAGACTCCTAAGAGTAAGAGTCATCTCATGTAAATTTGCCTGTCTAAAAGTATATTCCAGGTTAGTTGTCAAAATCAGACTTCCAAATCAGGCACTAGTGGATAGAGACTCATTGATTTATCCTCAGTTTCCTTTAGATCTTCTTAAATTTGTCACTTTAAATATGCACCCTTGATCATGTTTCCTTGACGTTTTTTGTACATTAGACCTTCCAAATAAGTTGACCGAAAGGCTTAATCAAGTTCCTAAGAGTTTAAGAAACCTTAAAAAAAAGTGGAGTCACTTTCAACTTTAGCTCCTGCAGGAGCTGTGAACACACTGTAGTAGTTCAGCTGCCACCGGGTGTGTTAACTGTGACAGCACGAAGAGAAACACTATGGCAGAAGCTTACCAGGTTTTACCCCTTAACTTTGTTCATGATTAGAACTGAGTGTTTCATTTGCAGAAATTCTGACCGATTTCTCTTTCTGTTTCTCCTCCTTGTTCTTCAGCTGTTTATTTAAGAAGCAAGAGATGTAACAAGAATGCTCACACAGAAATCAGATTCTTAACTGGAAAACTGACGTATCCTCACCTCTCAGCCATGTGATAGGGTGACAAACTGAAAAATTGTAGGAGTTTACTAATATTAGGAGTCCTATGAACAGATCTTAAGCTGATGACTTCCATCAGGAGTGGATATGGAAATATGGACTCTTTAGATGCTGGACAAGATCATTAATTGCAAACCTACTGGGTCTTTCTTTGTCCATATTATTAAGGAAATCAGTTGCAACCATCATATGTTTAGTGGATGTAATTGTCCAGGGATATTATGCTAGTTCCTCAGCATAGCTGGGGGTAGCGGTTAAGGAGTGTCTGAGCTTAGGGACCTAGAGGAACAGAGCTGCTGAGTGTTGCTGGGAATGAAATGCTTCCAAGCATGCCAAAAAGGAAGACATTCTGGGAAATTTTAATGGTGACAGTCAAAGCCATTATGAAGTTTAGGTGCCTCCAGAGTTATGTAGTGATCAGAGAACAGATTTCAGAATATAAATTTTGAATATAAACACCTTCATTCTGCCTATATCCCATTTCAGATATTTAAGGTTTGGCTTGGTCCAAGTATCTAAGAAAACAGGGCAGGTCTTGGGACAAGGTGGCCTGTAGGTACTAAGGCATTGAAAGGTTTCAGTAGCTGAATCAATGGTAGCAATGCAAATCCACAGGCTCTGTGTCATTGTATTTTCCCATGCACTGCACTCTCTGCACCTTTGTCATTTCACTGTTTAATGATCCACAGCTCAGTCATACCAACTGAGCATCTAAGAGGGCTACAGTGGATATAAGTCACCTCAAGGAAAGTGGGGCACAACTTTTGCCCCAGGGAAGGTGGGCAAAAGCATAGGGCAGGATGTATCCCTTTGGGGTTTTTCTCTGCTAGAAGTATACTTCCGTATTTGTGTTCACAGAAGGCAAGCAGAACTCTGCGTGAAGTTTTGCTAGTCACAAGTATGACTGATCTCTAGCTGCTTCCTGACTGGATTACACTCAGGTCAAAAGAAGGAGTTGTTCACAAGTCACAACATATGTTTTCTTTAGCCCACATGGGTTTTGTAGCCATTTTGAAGCCTTTCGTTTTTAGATTTTAATAAAGAGAAAGGAGCACAAATATATTTCCTGTGAAAAGTGCTCAAAATTTGAAACTGGACCTGCTTTTATAACTTTCTTTCCCTTTCAGATTAAGAAGCACTGTTATCTTTACAACAAATAATTTGTTAGTAAACCCTCAGCCATGCCCAATTTGAGTGGATAAGAATGAGGGAATTTTGGCCATGCCAGTACAAAAAAACCCATCTTTTTGAACAACAAATCCAATTACATTAAGCATATTCTTTCTTCATAAATTCTTCATAGCAAGAGAGATTAGCAGTAAAATTATTTTTAACTGACTGAACGCCTAGAGGAAGAAACATCTGTACATTTTGGGGAGGTTAAAAGGTCTTTCGCTCTTTCTGTCCAGAAACAAAAGCATCCAATCCAACTGCATAATTCAAGAATGCAGAACAGGTGAAGGGTTTAGCTTTTCTATTTAGTTAATTTGTTTTCTGACATGTGACTTGAGCTGAACATGTTGGCATAAATTCATTGCAGCTTATTCTGTAATTATACTTCCCACTATAACTGGGGGAGAAAACAGCATGCTTTCTCAAGAGCTCCTTTAGTAACATTCCTTAATGACAAACTGAGACTGTATCTGAGGGGAAAAGAATGAGTCAAACTGGAGGCACATTTTCTGCAGACAGAATCACTAAAGGTCAGTTGAGCAAAGCAAAAGAGCTCACTGTTTCTTTGAATTTAAATCTCCTCTATCTAGCTGTACTTGAGAAATAGTGAAAATGGCATCTTATAAAGTCAAGGCTCATATTTCCCTGTTAATATTTTTCATATGTCTTAAAGAGAGGTTAGCGCAACAGTCTTGTGCTGCATAAATCTGGTACAAACCTTGAACAGCAAAGCTGGTCAAGATGTTGGTGGTGGTTCTGGAGCCCACTGTACCGATGAGACACCATTTTTTTGATCACTGTACCTTATTTTCCTCAACCTAAGACTTTATAAACTGAAGCCTTACCCACAGGTCAACTGATTTAAAGACTACCAAGGCCTTCTGCATAACACTGGCCATGTAATTTCACTCAATTTTCCTGTATGGAAGTCAAGCTCATAAAACCATAGCTCAGGGCAAGATGTATCCATTCCTGTTTATTCTCTACTAAAGGCTGGTTTTAATGGTTATGTATGCAACAAACAGCCTTTTATTTTACAATTTATGACAAACCACAAAATCTGATATCTGTAGCCCCAGTCCAACAGAGCTGAAATTACCAGTTTTTGCCTGGACTTTAACCCTAGCAATGGTAATCCACACAACGAACAGCTTCTTTAACAGATTAGACTACATGGGCAATGCACAGAGATCACTGATATTTGCCAATGTTTTTCATGGAGATTACACCTTTTTCCTCTACATGGGTTTCCACTCTCAGCAACATCCAAGACTGGCCGGGACTGTAGCTATTAGTAATAGCGTTGGCCATAGGGACAGATCAGCCTCCAACTTAAAGCTCCAAGCCAATCTCCTCTTAAATGTGTTGTTTTATTGTTTATTCTTAGTCTTTTCCTAGAGATTATACTATTAGGGAAGCAGTTGTGTGGTGCTCTGCTCTGCCACTGTACATTGCCTGTGGCTGTCCTCAGCTGCTCTGGGTGCTTGTGACTGGTACACTATGGCTGTTTGGGTATCTGCCCTCCACAGTGCCACAACTCACCACGTCACTCTGTGCTTTCCTTCTGGCAGGCTTGTGGAGAAAGTTCTGTTGTGGATTACTGGACTTGCAAAACTAATTTCCTGGCAGTAGATCAGCTCATGTGCATTTACTTGCCCTGACTGTGGCCAAGAGCTACTGCTCTTTATGAAGCAGAATTTCTTTTTCATGACTCTGCATAAGCTGCTGCCAGGACACGTTGGCAGCACTTTTTTTTAAATGGTGTTCTGAGGCCAGGAAAATGGAGGCAACAGTTCCCAGTCAGGAGCAATGCAGTCTCAATGAATGAATGGGGATGGAAGAGGCCTGTCATGGACTACAGTTGCTAGGTGAGACACACACTAGCACACACTTCTGGAAACCTGCTGTACCAAATGACACAGTGAACACCAACTCAGTTAGAATGCTTTAATAATGGATGGAACAGGCAAAATATTAATGTGAAATATTATTATGAATATTGTGTGATTATTACATTTTTCTGAAATATTAATGGCACTACATGAGGATCCTACCCCACTGTCTTGACAACAGAGCAGATGGGAACACATGGATGTGACAACCAATACCAAGATATTATTCCACTCTTGGCAGAAGTGAACAACCTCACAGCCTGTGGCAACTATTTTGGGGTTGGCAAGTCTCATGCTAGTGGTAGGGTCATAACTATTTGGAGGCACTGAATGCTGTGCTCTCTACCATGGAAAATAATGGAATTTGCATAGATGACCTTTCCAGCATGCTATATGTGATTAATAAGGTGCATTCTCATCCAGCCCTTTCATTACAAAGCACTACACAAGGTTTTTGGATTGCTTTCGAGGATTCTTAGACATTGCGAGACTCATGACTGAGATCACAATCATGAAGTTGTAAAAGGCACCATACCAATCAGGATATTTGGTCAGTAGAAACAAAGTTAATAAAGAGGCAACTCCTGGGGCACTAAGGCAATTGCCTTATATTTGTACTTATATCTATATGTGATACTTGTGCATGTATCAAATCGTATTTCCCCCTCAGCTTTATTAAAGTTTGCTGATACTAAAAAAGTATGTCAGCTGCTGAGTTAAAGTGAGAAGTTCAAACATTAGGTAACTTCTTATCAGCCTTAGTGATCATATCTATCCCTATCATGTCTTTTTCTGATATATTTACTCATAATTAGCATGATGCCTCTTCCAATATCTGTGTTTATCATCAGCCAGGTCTTCCCTGTTCCCCACTCCAGTTGACAGTAAACCAAATGCTGTCTCACCTTTTCCATGTAGGTGGGATTGGGGCAGAGGAAACTGGTAAGTATCTTTATTTTCATTGACTTTCTTCCTGGTTGGCTTAGCTGTATGAGAATATAAACTACTTTTATCTCAATAAACATTATTCCCTTTGCTTTTTCAGTTTAGCACTAAAACTTCTGCCTGTTTACAATTTTTCCTGCAGAACTGTTCTGCAGAAAGAAATGATCAGCCAAACGTGTAAAAAGTTTTTGTAGAGGCAGGAATAGATGGGAGACCAGTCATTTGTTGTCAGGGTAAGAATGATGTTATGAGTCAGACTGCTACAGTTTTAAATGATGTTGCACTGCTGCATATTCCAGAGCAAGATCAGTGACTCCAACAGTGGGAGAGAAATCCCCTCTAAGTATCACGCGCACTGTTTAATTTTTCAGATGGACAACATGGAGTCGTTACAGGCACAGCAAAGGAAGCTTACTCCTGAAAGATATCTTGGAATTTGTTTCTGTGCTGGATGTTGCTGCAGATGATGTATGTTCCTTTATATTTGTCTGACACTTTGAACATTGTGAAAAGGAGAATTAGGAGTTAGAAGGAAATGAGTGGAATACTTATAATTGCCAGAAGGAACCTATGCAAATATTTTGCAATACCCTTTGTAACAACAGCAGCTATTGAAGACTTATGTCCTGATTCTTTCTGCTTTTCCCTTAGCTATTTGGCTGCAAGAGAAGACTGTAGCTGGCAGCCTGTTCTAAACTTAGTCTCATACTTGATCCACAGATGAGTTCTGACTTAAGGGACCTCATGATCTTTTAAAGATGCATCAATTTATTATAAAAACGGCAGCTGGATAGAAAAGGAAATTCTATCCCTGATTTCACCCTGGCTTCTCTCTGTGGTATTGTATTGTTGTCTTGATACTGCATTCTTCCCACAGCTGCTTAGACCTTCTAGATCCAGTGCATGCATTCTCTTTCTAGACCTCAGTTCTGAATTTTTTTCCCTTTGGTTCAAAGTCACCCGAAGAGACTGAGGTATTTGTACCACCAAACAGCTGCACTTTGAACCATAAGCATCCATGGGGCTACTACTCCATGTGAAACACTGAAAATACATGAAACACACTAAAAGCAGAGTAAGACCAAAAATGTTATGAAGTGCGAAGTGAAATTCTTATCAAGAACATCTGGGACATCTGTAATTAGACATGGTGTCTCAGGCAGTTGTGAGAAAAATAACAGAAGATAAAAGTTACCTCTTGGCCTTCCCGGGAGGGTTTGACACATGGTGTGTGTGTGCATTCTACATTAAGAAGGTAAAGATTTTCAAACTGCAGTGAATATGAAGCAAAGACAAGATGTTGCACTAGGAAAGCAGAAGTACTCAGATGTGTAACATGAAGGACCATTTGGGGAGACAAACTGTTAAATTGGAACATGTCTCACAGCTATGGCTTGAGCTGCAAATGCATGGGAATTGACTTAATGAAGCAGTCTGCCTCATCAAACGAAGCTGCTGAATAAATCTCAGGGTGTTAACAACACATCAAGGTCACATACCCTCAAGAATAGCTAGTGCCTGAAAAACAAATGCGAAAGTGCCTGGGCTCAAATTATCCTGCAGCAGGGGATAAACTGTTCAGGCAGCAGCATGCTGAGGTCTGTAAAGGCATCTAACTATGCTACGCACTGAATGGATTGTTTTATGTGATTGTCAAAAACTTTAAACGAATCTATATATGGGACATAAAGGGCATTCTTGAGAAACGCTTTTGTGCTTTCAATATTTACAATGATTTTGGTACACCTGAAAGAAAACTTATGCTTGGTAGGTTAATAATACAAAGCAAGAATAGGAACAAAAGACATATCAAGTGGTCACAGTTGGCGAGATGGAGATTTCAGCTTCAAGGAAGAGAAGGGATGTCTCATCAGAAACTTTGAAAAAATAGAAAAGCGGGTTAATTGGTCAGAAAAATATTTTAATTTGTTAGGCCAACCTCAGAGTCTTCCACTGTAACACTGACTTATCTAGGATGTTAAATAGTTTTCTATTTGTCATCAGAAAAATCTATGTAAGGAAGAGCTGTGAAGAAAGAACATTTGGTAGCAATCAGGAAAATTATGTGAAAATAAGTGATTGAAAAGAATAAAATACTCTAAAAGAGCCACACAGACTTGGATTTGCCTCACTACTATGCAGCAATGCTTTAGTTGCAAATGAGAGATGGCAGTTGCTGATATCCAGTAGCTATTATTTGATAAATGCATGGACAAGAATGGGTTACTCTCATAAAAGATTGCATTGTGGGTGCTGATCTTCATCATTCCCATTTTCCAGCCACATGTAGTTCTCTTGTTCAAGAAGAGTTTCCCACCAGTCATTTTCTTGAGTTTGTGTTCATCATGCAAATATATGAACAGATCGTAAAATGGATTGGTGTAAGAGACAAAACCTGTGATTAGGGCACCTGACTGCAGGGGGAGTTCTTGGTTCTAGTCTCTGGTCCCAGATTAACTTCTGTACTTTACATGCATCAAGAGCAGCAAGAAGCCTAGTTTTCAGCTAGTTTTCCCAACCAAGAGGGTTTAGTAAAATCCTGTGGAGACCCTGGCCCAGTGACATTGTGTAAAGGTGCTGCATGTCTGCACTGTAGCATCCAATGCAATACAGAGCCGTGAGGCATCAGCACAGCAACGTGCCGGAGTGCTGACGAGCTGAGTTTGGACCTAAGTGCTTTTGTATGTCAGGAAGATATTCTGATTCAGTCTGGCATTGGCTGGCAACCCATCAGACATCTCGGGCTTGTGCTCTGTTGCCATTGCTGGCTACAACCAAACTATTGTTAAACTTTGTCTTACCTGAGGGGAACTGAGATACTCAGAAAGCATTCTGTGAAAAAGTTGACCGCTATCCAGGAAATTAATGTTTTTTGTTGTATTTGAAAAGCCTGAAGGAAACAGAAAATTAGCTTTTTTTTATTTCACAGGCCAAATCACCTCTTTCCTTTTGCAAGGAGAACTGAAGAGCTGAAGAGGTGAAGGCAAGCTTCCATTCTTGGTAATCATAAGTGCCCTTTAACACCAATGAGCTGTAAGTAACTGATGTTTATTTAGAAGATATGGTTTGAAAAGAACAGGACTTCTGGATTTTTCCTAATGAAATATTGCTATGAAATTTGCACTTCAACCTCTCATGTGGCTTCACTCATTTTGCATTTTGCCAAAAACCTGTTCTGACTGGTCATTGGCAATTTTATCCATCTTGAATGACTTCTCTAGATACCTTTAATATATCAGTTACTAATTCCAGCTTCATTTCTCTGTGGACCATTGAAACTTCTTCCTCTGCAGTTAACAAGGTCTTACATCTGCTTTTTAATATAAAGTAATCTCATTTTTAATTGCATCCAATTACATATGGGGAATTTAAGAACACATTGTGTATCATAATACCTCTGTTCTCCTTGTAAAAGTTTAGGGAAATTTGTTTGCTTTTAAGTTTGTAGTCATGAACTTAAAAACATGACTGACTGGCTATCACGTTTTTGAACATATTCCATCAGTTTGGAAATATTCCCAACTTCTCCAGTTCCAAAGACAGGAATTAAAGGTAGATCTGAATGATTTCCATTGTGATATACCTGTTCTACCAAAACAAGTTGGTATATATACATATACATACATATATATACATATTAATCTCAGGACTCTTGTAACAAAATCTTCTGATTCTAATAGCGTCCAGGGCTAGTTGCTCTAGTAGTCTACCTGAAGTCATAAAAGATGAAAAATGTGTAGCAGCAGCTGAAAGGCATATTATTGGCACAATGTTTATCTGCCTAGCTAAGGTCATTGCATTGATCAACAATAAACTACTTCAAAAATTCAGTTTCTGCTTTATTTGTGCCTCTGTTAAGTAGTCTGCAACATATTTCAAGATGCAGGCATAGATGACAAAAACATTAATTGGATTATATAAATGAATGCACATACAGTTTAATACTGCATGTTTATGTTCAATTGTGTTAGCAAAGAATACTGACGTACCCTCTCCTATATCCAGTCTATTAATTATACTGTCTATATCCAAAACTGAGACTTTGGGTCTCTGTCTTCTACAAATGAAAAAAAAAACCTCACTTTGAGACAAACAAATGGTGTATATTTTCAAAGTAATATTGACTTTTTTTCTCAAAATTTAAAGCATTATTTTAACATAATGACTTATGTTATCATTACGGTCAAGGCAATGGCATGCACAAATTCAGGCTGGGTGATGAGTGGATTGAGAGCAGCCCTGCAGAGAAGGACTTGGGAGTAGCAGTGGATAGAAAACTGAATATGAGCCAGCAATGTGTGCTCGCAGCCCAGAAAGCCAACAGTATCCTGGGCTGCATCAAGAGAAGTGTGGCCAACAGGTTGAGGGAGGTGATTCTCCCCCTCTGCTCTCATGAGACCCCACTTGCAGTGCTGTGTTCATAAGGACATGGACCTGCTCAAGCGAGTCCAGAGGAGGCCACAAAGATGATCAGGGGGCTGGAACACCTCCCTTATGAGGACAGGCTGAGAGAGTTGGGGTTGTTCAGCCCAGAGAAGAGAAGGCTCTGGGAAGACCCTATATCATAGGGTCCAGTACAGAAAGGGGGTCCACAGGAAAGATGGGGAGAGACTCTATCAGGGAGTGTAGGGACCTATCCTACATTACAAGAGGTAATGGTTTTAAACGGAAATAGGGTAGATTTAGATTAGATAGAAGAAAGAAATTCTTTACTGTGAGGGTGGTGAGACTCTGGAAGAGGTTGCCCAGAGAAGTTATGGCTGCCCCCTCCCTGGAATTGTTCAAGGCCAGGTTAGATGGGGCTCTGAGCAACCTGATCTAGTGGAAGGTGTCCCTGCCCCATGGCAGGGGGTTGGAACTAGATGATCTTTAAGGTCCCTTCCAACCTAAACTATTCTATGATTCTATGATCATTTTAATAGGAGATGAAGCCTTAAAAGTTCTCTGTTTTACTTTAAAGATAAAATTTTTATCAGGACATAAGCCTTTCTGTTCATCTGTGTTATATTCCAATGATATTAGTACATGTAAAGCATGTAAAATATCCAGCATGTGGACAGAAAAACATGTAAAATCTGCTTTGTAACAGGTGAGGGGGGGAAAAATTGCTTTCGAACATAATAATTGCATATGCAGAGTTCTGTGTTAAGGCAGAAAAAGAAAATACGTCGTTAATGAGAATCCTTCACCAAGACCTCTATAAATAGAACACCTACATAATCTATCTATCATTCTATATCATAAATAAGCCTGTCTTTGGCCAAAGTAGGCACTCTTTCCAGCAATCCTGACTGGGTCTCTGTGCAGAGCAGTCACCAGTCCATCTTATATTTCAGTGATTTTGCTCAGTACATCTCCTGTGTAAGTCAGCTAAGGCTAGATCCAGAAATAAATTTAAGCACATGTTTGTCATTTCAGGTCTCTAGTCTTCAAAGATGAAGATCATCAAGGCCTTTGCAAGACTGACACTGAACTCTGGAGGTCCAAAGTGCTATGCACCAGTATTTCCAGCTGCTAAGCTTCACAGGGCTCATGGAGCAACTCTGTGTATGCAGGTACCCAGCAAGCCTGGGATCGGTTGTGAGCAACATGCCTCCCTACTCTCCCACAGAGTGAACTTTATCCCCACTTGCCACTGCAAGGCCAGGTCTGCAGCCAGCAGGCATGCTGAGACAAAACACATTGAACTGAGCCTCTCAGAAACCACAGGCAGAGAAGGCAGCACCCACCTCCACAACCTCACAGCTAGGGATCTTAGCTGGAAGGAAGTAAGTCTAGGCTTCAGTACATGCTCTGGGAATATTTAAGTACTATTTTTGTATTAACTATTCATCAGAGAAAGAACCAGAAGTTCTGTCTCCCATTGTCTGCCCTAATGAGGCTATAGGGTCCTTCTCAAGCTCTCTTTTTGTCTTCATGAATATTTCACAGGTGGAACAGCTAAGTAGTAGTGCATGGTAAAGTCCAGCCCTGGAATACCTCCCAGCCAGGTAATGCAGTGGAAACGTTACTTCACACTACCCCAGAGGGCGAAGGGACAGGAACCTGTGCTTGCTTCCTCCTGCATGGTTGCTGTAACCCCAGGCAGATGAACAGGAGCCCAGCCAGAACATGTCTCCCCTCTTGCTTTCTGAAACAGACCTTCTGTCAGCCAGATCAGACAGCTTACTGAATAACCTGGCCTCAGCTGTGCTAAATACTCCTTGTGCCTTCAAATAGAAAGACTATCTGGGCAGTCCCAATGCAAGGCAAGAACCTTGTCAAGCGGCAGCTGTGGGCCCATGCCCGATCTTGGAAACAGCAGTCACTGCCTTTGTGTTTTCCTCATGCAGCTGTCATTTTGTTTGATTACATGGTTTCACCTGCACACCCCATTCTTACCTTGGGTTTCACTGACTTTCAAGCCTTCCTTCTGTGTTTATGCCAGTGCCTGTTTAATATCTCTGCATTATGTGCAGGTGGCAATGTTTGATTACAGACAGTTTCAGGGGTGAGAGGAGGTTGGGGCTGCCCCATTCTGGACACAGCCAGTCCCAGTTGGTTCCAGCCGGCTTCAACAGACTCACCACAGTACATAGCTGAGCCCCTCAGCCAAGATGGTGATGTCTCAGGGAAAAGTGTATGTCAGAAAGGGCAAAAATACCAGGGAGCAGAGAGGAGTGAGGAAAAAACCAAGTGTGAGAAGCAACAGTATGAACACCAATACCAGAGAGGGAGGCAGAGGAGGAGGTGCTCCTTGTGCCAGAGGAGGTATTTTCCTGAGGCCCATGGAGAGGACATCATGCTGGAGGAGATATCCACACTGCAGCTTGTGAAGGACTCCATGACAGAGCAGGTAGATCTGCCCTGAAGGAGCTGCAGCCCCTGGGAAATCTACGTTGGAGTGGGTTTATCCTGAAGGACTGCAGCCCATAGAGAGGATTCACTTTGGAGCAGGGGAAAAGTGTGAGGACAAAGAAGTGGCAGGGAGGAGCTGTTACAGACTGACCCACTGCACCACTAAGAGTGGGGAGGTAGAGGAGTCAGAACTGAAGGAGTGAAGTTGAGCCTGGGAAGAAGTAGGGGTGCGAGGTTTGGGCTTTGTTTCTCACTATCTGAATCTCTTTTGGTTGAGAAGTAATTAAACTAATTTTCACCAAGTCAAGTCTGCTTTGCCCATGACAGTACTTGGTAAGTGATCTCTCTGTCTTTACTTTGACTCATGAGCTTTTTCATCTGATTTTCTTCCCTGTCCTGTTGAGGAGGAGGAGAGTGCAGCTGGGTGGGTGTCTGACTGACATCCAAGGTCAACCCACCACAGTCTCATAGTCCAGTGTTGTGAGTATCTGTTCATCTAAGATCATATTCCATAAACAGAACCTATTTTCCAGGAACTCTTAATGAGGTTTACCTCCTCCTGGCTATTTTCTTTCCCCATATAGACAGTGCTGCATTTACAGTTAAGTCTCTGAATTGCTCTAGTCAATATCTTTAAAGGACTAAATTCAATCCTACACTTTAAGAAAACCTGCTCTTGTTGTTTCCTTCTGAAGCAAAAACCTTCAAGGATTAAAAGCTTTGTAGTTGCTGTGCCTGCATCTTTATTAATTAAGCATACAAAAATTCCTAGATCTCTTTGAAAGGCAGAAATACCTTATTGGCTGAAGCAGCAACAAGCTTACATTTATGGTTTTAATTATTAGAGGTAGTCTGTAAAATTCAATGGCAAAGATTAATGTTTTTCATAGTTGGAATGGAAGTGAATCGTCCTTTTTCAATGACAAAGTGCAGAGTATACAACACTCATCATTTGGTCTGTCTAATACAAGGCAATAACAGTACACAGCTGATGGTCGCTGAACAGCTCTTTGTCACTCAGAAAAAGGAAATAATGTGATAAAAATATGTATTTAAACATATTTCTGTTTAGACTATATTTTTATCTGAATACTACTATAATTTATATTCTGCATAAAACATGGCTGTTTCTCATAGCTTGCCTAATCTGGATGCTAACTGAACATTTAAAAGCACAATATTCAACATTCAGCTATAGTGAGAGATGAATTATTTGAGGGTAATAATTATGTTAGCAAGTCAGAAAATACTGCTTCCAGTTTTCTCTTGCTATAAGCCTCATGTGTCACCTTACACAAAATACCCAATACCATCATGTTTCCCTTTCCCCATACAATATTTGAATAATGATCTCGACATGGGATATTTATTTAGGAGGCTTTGTTCAGTCTGAAAAACACTTTCATATCCTTAGATTAAAAGTACAAAGTAAGTATAACTACAGTTTTCTGTGTAGTAATAATAGCTCCTCTGACAACCACTATGAAAGACTAAGGAAGTCATAAGAATGGAATTTTAGAAGTTCAATGAGTTTCATTAACCAGATCTTCTATTTCAGCTCTTATATTTCAGAAATCACAATTCACCATTCCCATGTAGTTTTACTAGCTACCCTTGGCATATGGCTGTTGAAGCTGCATTACTAACACTGTCCTGCTTTCACTTCTGACTTCACAAGATTCTTTCATACCCTATTATTTTATGCTAGCTATGTCATTTGGTTATTCAGTGTATTTCAGGGCTCTACATTACATTTGTGACTTTTTCAGCAAATGTAAAAAAGGACTCTAATAGGAAACAGAACAGCAGTGTCTTACATAGTACAGTTATATGTTGAAGATGAATAGAAATTAACCCTGAAGAAGTTCCTGTATGTCAAGAGGTGGATATATTGATATAAGCTGTCTAAAGCAAACTACTGTAACTAAATGCTGAACCAAGTTCTTCAGCTATTAGGACATTGGTCACCAAACCTGGGGTTTGTAGTTCATCCACTAGAACAAGGAACAGCTGACTTTCTATTGCTATTGATGTTTTGGGTTTTTTATCTGGTTGGCAAGAGACCTATACACTGCACCAGGCTGCAAATACATGAGAGCATTGAGCAGGTTTGCTCCAGCTGCAGCATTGGCTGCAGAAGGGTAGAAGCAGCTGTGCAGCCAGCCCTGCTCTCGCCTTGCAGAGAGGCCCACCAGCACCAGCCCTCGCAGCTCCAGCCTGACTGACTCCACTGGGGGGACATCCAACTCAACTCAGGGGTGAAAAACAGTATCTGGGGTTTGTGCTATGCAGCTGTTTATTTGTGGCTGCTTATTAGTGTGATTTCAGATGATAAGCTGCTGTCTGCAAGCATACAGGAAGGCTGTACATTTCAGCACATGTGAGACTTGCACTTCTGTAAAGCAATGCCTGGTATACCAAAAGTATAGAGGCTGTGACCTAAAGGCTGGGTTTCAGCAACAGGGAATATATCTAATTTGTTCCTTTAGTACATGCTAGTAAATTTCCATCAGTTATCCCCATCAGTAGTAAGTATATGATCTCTTTATTTATAGTTAAATATCTAATAATAATTGGCACATAACAGTAACTTTAGGAAATACAGAGGCCCTTTGTACCTTGCTCTATAGAGGGACACAGTGTTAATCTCTTGGAGTTATTCTCAGTGCTATACCAGCAGCTTGACCACAGTATCATCTCTGTTCTTACAGAACACATTAAAAAAAATCCACTCAGCCACACCAGCGTGGCACCTCTAGGGACTGTTGAAAGGGGTTTTCTTAATTATCAATTTGCAGTTACTGTTATAAAACAAAATGGCGTAGGGCAACTCTTTACTGGGACAAACACGTTAGCCTACAAACATAAAGAACATAAGGTGAAACTTTGGATTTGGGTCCTACAAAAACTGTACTCCCACGTCTTCCTAACCAGCTATGCAAATCAGATATCCTCATGTACACACGGATGGTTAGACACTTACGTCATGACACATGTACAAGTGCCTGTTTTACAACCACACTTTGTATTTGCATTAATATTTTAGGCACAGTCTATTAGTCTTCTCCCTTGCGTTTGTAGTTCTGAGAGCTGATTTTAAATTAGTTTAAAAGAAATCATGATTTTTAAAATTATTGTTCTCCCAAGAGCTGTAGTCACAGCACACTGTGCTAAGTTCTGTAAAAACTGATTCCAGAAAAAAAAGTTGTTGTCCCAAAGCACCTATAATCTATCTATAGAGTAAAAGAAAGTGAGGGCATACGTATGAGGTATCAGAAACAATGAGATGACACAAACCTTTGAGTTTTATAACTTTGAGAAGCAAGCTATTTGGGGACAAATATGATGTTTTTTCATAATGTATTTGATAATCTATGATAGTACAAAACTGTTTTTTTGGGTTTTTTTTTTAAAGCACAGATTTCTTATGAGCATTTGTCAAAGAATACAAGGAATTTTGCAAAAAGGAATGAAAGAGGAAAGGAAAAACCTTATGAAAACATTTTAAAATTTCTCGAAAAATTTTTTGAGTGAATGACATTATTGCCCCTCTAGGTCTGAAACACTGATATTTCCATAATTCAATCCTAGTAAATGGTACATGTATTAACCTTACAGTTTTCAGTTACGGGTTATGGCAGGACAGTTATGCGTAAAGCAATTCTTACCATATTGCAATGCAAGTGAGGAAAGACTTTCAAGGACACAAATCAAGGTTATGTACTCAGCTCTCAATTACTTTGTCACATAACAGCTAATGTTGCTTTGGAGAAACTTTTTTTGTTTTTTTAATGCGTTTCATTATTTTCAGTCCCTTCATTTACAGGATGTGAGCCATGAGCTTGTCTGTTTGTGAGAATATTAAGGGCAGTCACTGTCAGACTAGCATAGCCATGCAAAAGTAAGTTTACCAAGGGAAAAAGACAAATATGAAACTGAGCTAGGATTATAAATAATCTGAATCCACCAGAGCTCCAGGCAGTGGGAGGCATCTGCTATTCCTGCTTGCTAAGCAAGAGTTGAGTGACTCCAAGATCCAGCCTGAAACACTGGAAAAAGACTCAGCAGACATTTCTTTGGATTCTGTGTGACCAGCACTCTTGACTACTGATTAGTACCTCGCTGGTCTCTCAGGATACACTCCAAGTGTTATTTGGCTCATGTTTCTTCTCTCTTACCCAATACTGTACTCTGCAGCTGGACCTCAAAGACATAGCTTGTCAGAGGTAGCTGTCAGACTGCAAACAAGCACACAAAATTTGCATGTACTGTCCTGACATCCTGCTTCTTGTACATACATGTGAGGCCTCTGCCTATTACTCAACAATAAATGGCTAAAGGAAGAAATATCCCGTGTATGAACAGGTCAAGGAATTTCTCAAAGATTTTCATATCCAGACTGAATACAGATGCGAGATTAAAATGTAATAGGGACACAGGAATCACTGTGGTGGATCAGCACAATGGTCTACTTAACATAGTATCCACTTACTACCATGTGGCACAGAGAATCTAGAAGTTCCCTTTAGAGCAATGCATCTGAGAAAAGGAAATGCATACAATCTTTTTCTACATAGTGTTTTGTTATTCAGTCAGGGTTTATTGAAGCCCATTATCAGATTCTTGGATTGTAGCAAAGGTTGAAGTGGATATCTCTGCAACCGAAAAGCCGTTTCCATGTCAATTCCCACTTGTTATTTTCGCTGGTTTTCACCAAGCTGAACTAGGATTCTTTATAGTGATGTCTTAAAATGGATTTTGAAACCTGGTGTCAGCTGGATGATAACATTAGAAAGTTATTGCCTAGCAGGCACACAGAAAAGTGTCATTTAGTTGCATCCTACATCTCAGTTCCCAGCAGCTACTAGATTCTGGTTTACCTACTTTGCCTTTTTGTCCGTTTATTTCAGCTCAGACTTGAATCTTGCAGCTGCTTTCTCCAGAAAAGCCTGAAGTAGAAACCTGTGTTGTCACATCTCAAAATTTCTTGCCTCTAATGCTATAATATATTAACCTCTGACTTTAGCAGCTGGGAAGACCTCAGATGTTTAAATAATATCACAACTGAAATCTAGAAAAAAAGTGCAAGAGGTTAATAAGCAAAGTATTCCAGTTTTAAGGTCTGGTAATTAGCCAGCTGCCAGGACCAGCAGCACATGGCAGGATGTGATGCTTTGCTAGAAGACGCTGCTGCTGTCAGTGTATTGAGCACATGCAGCTGCGAAGACAGAAGAGGTGGAAATAGGATACAGACAATTCCACAAAGGCACTTGGGTGAGTCTTTCTTCGTCTGAGCCAAAGTATGTTTTCTGAAAATAGATTGCTGTGCCCAGAAAACAGGTACCTAATGCTGTACTCATTAATTGATAGATTTCAGATAGACTAGGATGGAAGAAAACAGCTTCTGGTGTGACAAAGACAGTTGTGAAAGGCTTGGAGGAAGATTCCTGCATGATGAATGACTGAAGTGTACCAGTAAAGCTGCTGGTGAAGGGGCAACAAAGGAAAAGCATACCAACTAATTCTTACCACAGCATTGAACTTTTACTGAAACACATCACATTCTCACTAATTGTGTCAAAGCAGGTCAGTAGGCCTCAGATGAGCCAGGACTCTGACACAATGCTATAATCTCTCATTGTTATGAATGGTAGTCACACAGCATAATCATCCAGACTATTCACTTGCTTTTATAAGTCAATGAAGATTCAAAATATATTTATGTGGCATTATTATATAGTCTGTATCAAGAGAAGTTAAATCAAAGGAAAGAGAGCTTGTGTCATGCAACAATCCAGAAATAAATGTTTGGATTTAAATTTAAGATTACTGATTGCCTATCCTCTGCTCTAAACACTAGGCAACACTCTTGAAAAGAGACCATTTGAAAGCATAATCTTGTCAGTTCTCAAGTAACTCTGCAAAATCAAGAAACACATAACTCAACTGATCAACTAGCATGTAGTATCAAGAAAGTACATCTACTGAGATGACCTAATGCGTTAATATGAGCAGGAAGGAGGTATCAGAACATCCATCTAATACATGAATGACTTATGGGTACTGTCTCTGTCAATGTGCAACCAGATCTGACAGTAGCAAACATTTCATAAGCTTATGTACAATTTTCTATTACTGTGAGGGAAGACTAGAAAGGGACCAGTCCATAATATTGCATTGAATCACTTAAAGAATAATCACAGCTGTGTATAATAATTGTCCAAAGTAAGTAGCAGTTACTGACATCCAGTAACACTGCATTTAATACAGGTAGTCAAGACTGCAGATGACATCAGCTTTCCAAAATACTGATGATTAGGATCGGTCTCATAAAAACAGTTTGATTTCAACCTCAGTTTTCTCCAGATCTACTGTTAGAGATCAGGTGCTAATTTAGCTGAAACAAATGCATACTGAGGTTCAATCCAGCACATGAAAATGCCAAGTGAGGTTTCAATTCAGCAAATTCCTAAAGCCTCACTTTCAGCACGCAGGTAATCCCTGCTGAGTACAGTGGCACCATACAGGTGCTCAAAGTTGTATAAGCTTTAGTCACTTTTCAGGACTTGGGTTTTACGTTATATGTGGTAATAAAGTTGTTGCTAAAAAAAAAAAAAACCAAAACACCAAAATTTAAAAAAAAAAAAAAGAAAAAGAAAAAGAAGCTTTGTCGTGTTGTGCTTTATTTATGAATTTATAAGGATGTGCCACATGATCTGCAAAACTGGGGAGAACACCAGCCCTGGATTAGTTTAATAGACTCTGTTGCTTAGTCATGCAACAGAAACAGCATAGCCAAAGGAATGTTAATGTCTCTGACCTAACTATTTTCAGTGTTGCAACATCAGCAAGGTGCTACTGAAATAATCCCAAAGGTATTTTCAAAGGAGTGGGGCAATGCTGTTTCAAAATCTCCATAACAATATTCCTGCCTTTAGCCATACCTATGGAGAAACTTCAGTGTTAACTTCTGGAGCCACACCTCTCTATCAAATACCAGTGTACTTATGCTTTTGTATAATAATAATAATTAAAATACAAAAATGGCTTTTCAATAGTAAGACTTGCATTACAAGCCTCACAATCTTCTTCTTATTAATGCTATGTATATGATTTTAAAGGAGCCTGGAACCAAAATTAAAGTATGTCTTGGTGAGATAGCTCTCACTTGGTTTCTGCACAGATGTGTGCTCTGTCTGCAGTCTGTGAACAAAACCTTAAGCTATTTTGAAAATGATTAAATGTGTACTGAGAAAGAGATTTGTTAGGTAAATTCCTCAGTTTGCTTCTGTGCCAGGGCTCCAGCATATCCTAGTCTTCAAAAGAGAGGATCTTTTTTCTGAGTCACTGATTGATCTTAAACTGTCACAGACTTTTTTTAATGTCAGCTGAAGTAATTGCAACTTTGAAATCAGTCTACTAAAATTACTATAAATGGTCTATTTCATAACAGAGTATAAATGGCTAAGAAATTATAAACAGTTTTTAAAAGCATTCGGTGGACAAGCCCATCGGGAAACACTGTGCTGAGACTTGGGCTATAAACAAGCTGCAGAATTACAGGATAAATTTTAAAAATATGATTTTTTATAGGAATCGACAAATTCTGTAAAGGTTTCCAAATGGGACATCAAGGTAAACTTGACATCTATCAGGGAGTGGAGGCTTTAAGGCTGTGAGACTTTAAAAGACACCTCCATCACCTGAGAACCAGGATGGAGTGAATGACTTATGTATGCTGCAAATTCAGAAGCCAGATGATAGTTTTTGGTCTTTGTCGTTCAACAGCAACAGTGGATATAACACTCACTACAATGGAGATGCTGCTTATGAAAAATGCAGGGTTTTTCCACTCAATGAGCATGGTTTATTATAGAAGCTCTGATGATGATCCATGAAATTGTCAGCCTCATTTACATGAAATTCCCCTCAAATTTTCTTCTTAAGAATATTTTAATTTAGTTGGCAATTACAATTAAAATGTCATCTGAAGTTGTAGTCTGAAGATATTGTAGCAAGTATGTAAGAGACAAGAGGAATATAAAGGAGAAACAAATGAGAGAAAAAGTTTCCTGGCTGTCATAGCTCAAAGGAGAGCCTGGAGTTTTCTAGCTAAACAGTAATTATTTAAGAACAGGCCCTACAGAAAGAACAATAAGGCTTTTTCTAGGTTAAAGCATCAAATGAAGGCTTAAGTGAGATATTTTAGACAGTCTGATCATTCCTCTGCTTTTAGAGATTTTTATATTAATTCTGTGAAGATTCTCTCTGAATTTGCACAACTTCTTAAGAAAATAAAGAACTTTTAAAATTGTATTTCAAACGTCTTTATGTAGGAAATTAAAATTATTCTGATCTGCAAAAGTAGTGTTAATTAAAGCGCTAGAAGTGTATGTGTCAGTGTGTGTGGAAATGCTCTGGGAAAAATGTGGCCTGTGTTGAACACCAGCCACTGTATCTGTCAGTCAAATGCACAGGTAGATAATATTAAATATTTAACTGAGGTCTGTATGCCCATTATAGATTTTACATCATTCTCTGTGAGGACATTTAAACAAAGGAATAACTATTCTGATGCAATACAAACTGACCAAGGCCAGGAAAATCAAAGTCTAACAATCAGTCTGTAACCTTCAGGACAACATCTGAGACAAAGTAAGTCTCTCCATCTGAATGTCCAAGTTTTGTTAGTTTGTGAATTTGTATGTCAAAATTACCTTCGTTTTCTAAGAGCAGCCTTTCACAGTATATATATAAAAGACTTTACATATATACACACACACATATATATAATACAGGTACATACCTATCGATATAGGGCTGCATCAAGAGAAGTGTGGCCAACAGGTTGAGGGAGGTGATTCTCCCCCTCTGCTCTCATGAGACCCCACTTGCAGTGCTGTGTCCATAAGAAGGACATGGACTTGCTCAAGCGAGTCCAGAGGAGGCCACAAAGATGATCAGGGGGCTGGAACACCTCCCTTATGAGGACAGGCTGAGAGAGTTGGGGTTGTTCAGCCCAGAGAAGAGAAGGCTCTGGGAAGACCCTATATCATAGGGTCCAGTACAGAAAGGGGGTCCACAGGAAAGATGGAGAGAGACTCTTTATCAGGAGTGTAGGGACCTATCCTACATTACAAGAGGTAATGGTTTTAAATGGAAATAGGGTAGATTTAGATTAGGTAGAAGAAAGAAATTCTTTGCTGTGAGAGTGGTGAGACACTAGCACAGGTTGCCCAGAGAAGCTGTGGCTGCCCCCTCCCTGGAAGGGTTCAAGGCCAGGTTGGACGGGGCTTTGAGCAACCTGGGCTAGTGGCAGGGGGTTGGAACTAGATGTTCTTTAAGGTCCCTTCCAACCCAAACCATTCTATGATTCTATTATTCTATGATGTCTATAGAATCTAAATTTTTTTTTTTTTTTTTTTTTTACAGCAGCCTTCCTTTCTCTCATTTTCCTTTGTCATATGGCAGGCCCTGCTGGCATAGTTCTCATGACTCTCAAAACTGTAAAACTGCCTGATTTTCTAGATGGGTTGAATTAAGGCTTAACTGTATTAGGTCTGAGCATTTCTTTTAAAGAATCTAAATAACCCAGTACCTGTGGTGGGCATAGAAAATGTTATTACCTTCTCAGCAGAGTCAGCCTCTTTAGAATAGTGGGACAGAAGTAAGAAATAGGAGACTTGTGGGTGAAGATTTACTGCTCTACTGGTGACTTGGAGAAAGAGACGTGCTGAGCAGAGAAGACAACAGCAGGAGAAGAGAGGACAAACCTACATAATATAAATGGTTTTTCTCCCTCAAAGATGTTTTTGTGCAACTATTTTAAATGAAAATCGTTGTGAGAGAACCAAGACTTTACTCAGTAATTTTGGAACACCTACCTGAATGCAAATTATGGTCATCTGCTTACTAATTGTTTTCATTTCTGATTATGTTGCAGACAATTCATGGTTAATGGCTCTAATTAATAATATGAGAAATATAATTTCCTGAGTCTGGTTCTATGTTTATTATTTACATACCTGAATACAGAAGAAGGTGTGTTTCTTGTATGTGCACGGAAAGCAGCTATGGCCAGCCAGTGCATGGGAACTAGCAAACCTTAACCTCCATATGTAGTGAAACTGAGTGGCTTTTCCAGGATGTGATACTCCAGTGGATGTTTATAAGTAGAACAATGACATTCATCTAAGAGATATGTTTTTTATTTTCCACCTAATTGTTCTCTGGCAGCTATTTTTGCAATTAGTAACTTGCAGAATTTAAAAACAAACAAACAAAACAACAAAACAGTTTAGAAACTTTTTTGGAGGGCTTTTGATTTTTGAGGTCATACCAATGTAACAAAACAGCTATGGTTCTGGTGCCACACTTATTTACACGCATTAGTTTTTCTTAGTGAACGATGTTGCAGATCGTGGGAGAAATGCTGTACCAAGGACTTGGCCTAGTGAGGCACAGCCTAGGAAGGTACTGTGAATATTACTCAACATTACTCAAACAATGCAGTTAATTCCTATTCTACCACACCTTTGTTATTCCAATCCCAATTGTCTCTTGAATAGAGGCTTCAAATTGCATTGTATTTCACAATCAGATTGCATGCCCGACAGACAAAGATGAGATCAGACTCCGGACATTTGTCCCAGGTGTTATTTTCTTTTCAGTCTTCAGGGATGCCCTCACCTTCTGTGTTACTCAGCCATTCATAGTAGCTGTTTCACTGGTCAGAAAATGAAGTAGGAAAGACAGTAGCCTCTTCCAGCTTTTTAGATCTTTCTGTCAGGATTAATGCTTTAGCTATGTAATGGGATTCACAACCTAGTCTCTTTTGGACCAGGATTTTTAAATATAACTTATTTGTGTACCACCATTGTCCTGACTTACAATACTTGACTAAAATGAGTGGAAGAGTCCTGGAGGATGGAGACATCACAAGGAGGGATTTTGTTTTATATTTAAGAGTTTAGACAGATAAACATACAGAATTCAACTTTCGCTAAAACCAAGACTGGCTCGGGTGAATCCAATTGTTTTGTCTCATCAAAATCAAAACCAACTAAAAATACTTCTTCTCATCTTCCTGTCTGATGTATATAGGGAGAGCTTTGCTCTTCTATACATCCTCCAGCTGAGGAAGGATGGAACTGTACAGAACAGAAATCCCATCTCAGTCTTAGCAATCAAAAAATGTTTCCTATTGCATTACAAGAAAATTTTACTATGTTCTCCTTCTGTAAAGGCACCAGAACCCCTGAGGCTGAGCAATACTGGCTGCTCCTACCTGTGTCTTGTATCATGTAAAATGTCAGGCAGTCATGGGTGTCAGACCCTTATTTAGCTTCCAGTTGATATCCATAGTTATAAAGAGATGAACAGACAGAAACCGAAGAGAAAGCACTGTCCAGGCACCAGTTTTTGCCATGACTTCCAAGGCTGACTTTTTTTGGACAGATTAATATTTTGTTATATTTCCCTAGCATGCACTTGACCATAAAATCAGTAACAGCAACTATTGCAGAAAACACTAAGAAACATTTTAACTGTTCAAGTAATGCCACTTCTACTCTTCTGCCCCCCTCCTCCACCAGAGTTACATTATAATGTGATATCACCTGTGTCATTCCACCAGCATGGTAGCAAAATGTGCTTCCACTCCTGCCCATCCTGCAGGCTGTCACACTTCAGTTGCCAATGTTGTACTTCGGATAACATTTCCAATTTGTACTGATGTGTACAGGCATCAGAATACGCCAGAGAAAAGATTAGTATACCTTAAGTGCTTTGATATATAGGCTATCAGCACTCATGCAAATAATGTAAACACAGGAGCATACCCATGTACCCCTGTAATACGGTACTGCCACTGCAAGTAACAAGACCATAAGCTTTGTACTGAATTTGTAAAGCCTCAAGAGTAAGGGTTCCCAGGCTTGCTCAGTCTGAACTTTTCTTGACCTGCCTACAGCTTTAGTTTTACTTGCTTTAGCAGTGACAGTAATTTCTCTAATTGACCAGGTGTCTATGGCTAATTTGTTTTCCTCTTGTTATCTTTGTGTGGTACAACCACAGTTTTATATAGCTAGCAGTAACAAACAATTATTCTGTAGAGAATGAGATGTTTATAACTCTTAACAAAATGATGCAGTGTAAAGAAATACAAGTCCAATACAATAGCAGGAACCTTGAGAAGCAGAGACACTGGATGCAGCATAGAGCAGTACAGGCACAGGATGATAAGAGATGGGGCATTGGAGGCTCCTTAGCTACAAACTATTCCTCCACGGTTGGCTAAAGAAATACAGACTTGGAGATGGACAAAACCAGTTTTAAGAGTAACAAAGAAAACAAAGATAATATCTAACATACAAAAAAGCCACAATTTACTCTGTACTTGGATGTAATACAAAGCTGCAGGCCAGTGAAGAATGACAGGGAATAAAACCATGTTAGCAAATGCATAAAGTAACCCTGAGTGGATCCTGGAGTAAGGAGAAGAAACCAGCAACATGAACATCATAATCCGTTTGGCAAAAGACTCCAGATGCTGATAACTCACTGTAACATCACCACAACCAGAATGAAACTACCTACCTTAGAATCAGAAGAGCGGTAGAAGAGTGAACATACCAGCAGAACGGATAGAAACTCAGAATTGTGCATATAAGAATGTCAACTATATTATTGAGACCTTTTCTATGTAGAAGTATTCTAACTTTATTATTATTATTTCTTTTTCTGTAACAATTAGACAGACTAGTAATGATTAGATTCTTAAGATTTCATTATATTAACTATAAATTCTTGACTGTATATACATATATGTATGGTGTGCTTCCTCTTTGCCCATAAACAAGATTTTGAGCGTAACAGCATGACTGGTAAAAGTGGGATTTCTGCTGCACCCAGTGTTGCAATGCTCCTGTTCCTGAAATTATCTTGTGGTAGGTATGTGTTCATCTCTTATTTGGAATATACCATTGCTAATTTCAGTTTGTGACCAACATATGGAGGAAATCCAATAGGCATGAAATACAAATGAGACCATTAAATGTTCAAAAAACATATGTCAGCTATCAATACAGTCTGGAGAAATAGGAGCAAGAGAAGAAGAAAGCATGATGTAATCCTACAGTCGAGTGCTGAGTCTGAGGTTGATGGTCCTTGTCCCACCACGGCGTTGGTGAATGCTTCCAAAACACCTTCCCTGGCAGGGGCCCCCTGCGTGTGATGGGGAGAGGAACAACACAAGCACTGGGTTAGCTCCCAGTGAATGCAGACAGAGGGAAGAGGAGCTCTTCCATCAATCAGGCTGGAGAGGTGGGTCAGAGATAGCTGGTTCACAGGGATCCCTGACCCTGGGCTGGGACTTGTCACGCCTGGCTACAGATGGCACCCTTGCAGATTTCCCATAGAGCACTGGAACATGTACCATGACTCAAGGAAGATGATTTGTCATTCAAAGATGGAAAACCTCCATTTGCCTGTAAAAGCTTGGCTTGAACAGTTATGGAGTGTCAGTGTGGAGTTTGGAGGATTTCTCTCTGGAGACACTGTCATTCAAGACACAAGGGGTTCCCCTGCTCCTCTCCCTCTCCTGTTGGGAAGTAAAACTGCTAGACAAATTGCTTATTTTTAAAACAAAAAAAGTCCAGAGACTGTTTTTATTCCTTGAGTCCCAGCTACAACAGTGAAATATCACTTTAATGAAGTTAACCTCCCCAGATCCCCTTTTTGTAGGGTATCTCATCCAAACTGCATATTGGGAATGGGTCCTGGTCCACGCTGAATACCAGACTAGGCTTTGTCAGCACATAAACTAGCTGACCCAAATCATGTATGCTAGGGACCATGGGCACAATATGATAATTACATGCCTGTGTCAGGCCTATGGTGTGACTATATTTCATTTACTAGTATATAGGCAAACACTGAGACAAATTTTGCACTGGTTTGCATTGCAAGCAAATTCACTGGGAAAGATTTTTATCGTTCCCTGCAATTTAGTTGAGCCAAGCTAATATCCTGCTGGCTTCTGAGCTTCTCTGGCTGTACTAGCTGTGCAATAAAAAGGAAAACTGCCTGAAAATTTACAGCATACCTTGCTTCAAGACTGAACTCCTTGCTGTGTCATAAGAAAGGCTAGGCTGCACTCCAGTGCTTATGGAGCAGGGGATAGCTATTGCTGGTCAGAATTAGTGATACTCATCTGTTAAAGGGAAAAGGTAGAAGAGCCTTGTATAAAAATGCTTTCTCACTCAGATACAACTATGACCTAAAATGACTTTTGACCTTTTCTGGGTTTTACCTCAACTGATACAAAAGTTTGTGATACTTATTCAGTTCATGAAGAATAATGAAATTACTCACTTAGTGTAGGATTCAAATTTATATTTGCTTTTAACTCCTGAACTCAATAACAATATGTTCAAAAATGTATTTTTAATGTACTTGGTATTTGAATATACTCTCTGTGATGTTTCTGAATGTAAACACAAATATTGTACACAAAGATTTCCTTGCTGACACTGGGACTTCAAAACAGTATTTCTACAATCTGAGCCAAAAAGCCCTGGTTCTGCACCTTAGGGCTGTACAGAGCCTGCATCCTCTGTGAGTCCACATACAGAGGGAAAACTCTAATACATGTCTTAGGTTATATCAGTGGGATTCATCTGTCCAACTCTGTCCACTTTTTTATTAGGTACCTGCAGAGCACAGTACCATGAGCACAGCACCTCATCTGTCCTGATACAAGGGAGGTATGTTGCAGATCCCTTGCAGAGACAAGAGTGAACCTTCACCCATTTGCCCATTCACAGCTGAGGCTGTCAAACTGTGCCCTACCTTCTCCTATCATACCTCAGTGAAAGGGGGAAGACAGAGGCAAGCTGTCCTGGCCTGCACTACACAAGGCAGTATAGATCCACATAGTATGGTAATGTTATCTTCTAATAATTTCAATCTTCTTGATCCTGAATGAATTTATAACCATGACACTACTGCATCTAATCACATCATCGCCTGTTTCATCCCCTTTGCATTCACTGGTGAATGGCACAGCCTTAGGCCCTCTTGTTGGCAGCTGCTAAATTGAGGCAGTTAACAATATCTGAATATCTGCCTGATGTTATTCTGCCCTGTAAGCAACGAGTGCAGTTTGCAGGACATTAAGTGGCCATGACAACTGAAGAAAAGCCCACAAGTCCCATCTGTGTGTGGGGGCCACTTTTGGGTTTGAGATTTGCTCCGTGACTTACCTGAAGTCTGGCTACGATCTAAACAAAGACACAGAGAACCTAATCTATAGCTACCTTTCAAGGATTTCTTGTATATGGGAATCATCCAGTGATGTGGATCTCTTAGCCGCGGCAGAACCTCTACAGATCTTGTAGAGAACCCCATGGAGAATGACCTTGACCGGGGAAGATGAAGCATCTAGAAGATCTTCCGGAGGTGGAAGGATGAGGAGAATATCTTGGGGGTTTGGGTAGACACCTTAAATTATATAACTAAGAACAATGGTGTGTGTAAAAGCTCTCTATACTATAATAGTTTATGAGAATAGACTATGGGAACATAAAAGTGTCTCAGTCTCAGCTTTTGCAACCCTTTTCTCATCGAGTTGCACAAGCAGTTCCAGAGACAGTCTACATGCTCCAAACTCAACAAAATGCAAAAGCAAACTAGCAAGTGTGGTAAAAGTAAGCAAGTTTCTTACCCCTTCTTTAGAAAATAAAGTGCTAAAGCAATATTGGTACCAAAAACATGAAAATGTATTTTAAATTAAATTATTTTAAAGTCAGAGGTATCTTCAAAGGTTATACAACTTGCACTTAAAGCAGTGATACTAAGCATTATCATTACATGTATATAACACTTTACAGTAAATCCTTTATCAATTCTGACTCAGAGTTACAGAGTACAGTCTCACTTCTAGCCATAAATTCCTTCTGATGAGATGACACTTATCTTCAATAGCAGGATGTGATTAATTAAAAGGAGTAAAGATAAATTTAAATGATACCTTATGTCTGTTATCTTTATTACTTTAAAAGGCAAATACAAATTTTTCTACTGTTTTCAGTCCAGTTCACATTCTTAGGTACTGTTTTGCTGATTAAGGATACCAATTAAACTCGGACACCAGAGTGAAAGGAGTAGGTGTACTTTACTAGTGATAACCAAGTAATGTAACAGCGTAATACAGAGAACATGCAGTAAGAATAAACAGAATAGTGCACTTAAAGCAACAGAGTAATGCATCAAATCATTACTACACGAGAGAGAGAGAGAATAGTAATTAAGAGAAATACATCACCACTTGCATATATAATCATCATCATCCAGATCCGCAGTCGCTGGGCAGCCCCGGTTACAGCGAGGATTTGGAGAGCCTGTCCCGGCAAGTGGGAAATCCTACACGGTGCGTCCACCCATAGGTGAGGCTTCCAAAGTCACTGCAAACGGGCCCAGCCTTATATACCAGAGATGGACAAGCCAGAATAGCTGGCACCTTTGTTTTGAGCGGAAAGTTTCTGGTTTCATTCTCCTGTTGGATTCCACCCGAAGCCTGGCCAGGGCTCGGGGGGGGAGACCAAGGGAGTTTCTAACAAGGCCAAATACTTAGGTTCTCAGCCTTGAAGAAGGCTGAGAAAGGAAAGTCGGATACATTCTCTCCTCTCTACTGATTATATTTTGTTTGTCACTAGCAAGTTTACATATTTTACTAATGACTACATGCTAAGTTAGCAGCTTCAGCTTGGGGCCTGTTGTTCAGGCTGCAGTATTTCAATACTTTAGCACTTTTACACCAGCATAAGTGGGTTGTTATAACTTAGTGCAATACCTACTAGCACAATGGTTATCAGTTATAAAATATACAGGATTCATCTATAGGTCAACTCAGGCTTGGGCCTGTTGTTCAAGCCTTAGCACTTCAGGTACCAGATATGTAAATCTCAAAAATAAATGTTTATGGGAAGTTGTCTTGGATACATCAGTTTTTATTGAACTCATATTATATATTTCTTTAGTGGCTAAAAGAAATGTAATCTAACCTGGATAATATGTTCTTATCTAAAGCAAATATTCCTTACAAATGGTTGGCTATGTGTATGAACTACCCTACTTACTAACCTTCAAAGATGTATGCCAGGCATATATAATAAAGCAAAAGCAAAAAATTCTAGTGAATTTCTGTGAGTGTCTGGAAATTTTTCACACCCTCTCCAAACTACCCATAAGAAAACAAATCATCCTATTAAAAAAGAAAGAAAAAGTGAAGGCTTATGTTTGATTTCCTTTTCACACAAAAGGATTCTGCATTTTTCTGCACCAGTTCTAGTGAAGAAACATCATTCTGAAATGGGAACACAGTATCTGTTTTCCTTTACTATTATTACTGGAATAATACTTCAAAACACAGAGGGGACCATGTGCAAACAGAGTAGTGAGCCCTGTGTATATAATCTGATGGAGTTCAGAGAAAGAGAAGGAAATTTTTTTGTTAAAATCCCCCTATACCAGGAGTATCAGCACACACCTTGGGAGGCACAGACATCTGGGAGCACACTGAGCAACTCGCAGTCAAATCCCACATGAAACTCTGTTAGCATCTTTCCTCTAGCATGGGCCCAGAATGCACTCCCAGGCATCACTAATATTTAACAACTTGAGCTCAGGGTTTGACTTGATAGCAAAACTGGGGAAGATTTCTCTGTTTTCACATCCCGCTGCATGCAGATAATGGTTTCCTGAGAATTTATACAGACAGAAAAAAGCCATCTCCCTCTCCTGCTCTTCATTTTCTTTCTTGCCCAACATCAAGATTCAGTCCTCAAATAACATCATGGTGTTAGGAACACTTCAGCGAACAGAAGAATGACCAATAACTTCTAGTTACAAACTGAACTATAGTATTCATCTTTGTCTTTCTCTTCCAAAAAGTATATACAGTGCATTTATTCTGATCAAATATAAGGATTAATATATAACACTGGGGAGAAGACCAGAGAGGTTAATTAATTCCTTTTAAACTGAATTTTATCTCATCTTTATGTTGAGTTTTAAATTTTTAAATGGTTGGGCCAGCAATCATGATTCCAGCAAATAAATCTGCCTTTAATTAACGTGGATTACTCCAAGTGAAAAACAGTATAACCACTTGTAAGTGCCTGCTGAGTTAGCTGTTTGGGTTGGATTATCAAAAGTATGCAAGAGCTCTTGTCCAGTTTCAGAAAGACTGAAGTCTGCACTCCCATGTGCTTCTTGGAAATGCTAGTCTTTATTAATTTAGTAAGGATAATTTCAAGCTTTTTTTAAAAAAAGAACCTTTAAAAGAATTGACATGCGTCAGACTATCCCAAAAGGAGAACCAGTTTTCATATGTTGAAGGTCAGCTCCCCAAATAGATGGTGTTTATGTTTTTTATGCTTTTAATTTAAAGTACACTGAGCTTCTGACAAATTGTGTACTGTTCTACAAGCATAATAAATTATATTAATCTTAGTGTAATACTGTTCTTTCATATCAATTTTTGTTCGTATTTTTGAAAATATCTTTCCACAATTTACTTTCAACAGAATTCATCCTTTATCCATTAAGCTACTTATTTTCATACTGAAAATATAAAATGACCTATTAGTTATAGAAACATGTCTTGCTGTGTTCTTTGCCTATTTAAGGATCATAAATCTGAATACGGGTAATGTGCAGGGAAACTGTTTCCAAAGCATAGCACTGCATTTGTTTATTCACATGGTTTTCTTTCCCTTTTCTCCATTTAATTTTGACACAACAAAGTGTAAAAAAATATATGAACTGAGAGGTGTATGAGGGCAGGTCAGTTACAGCGTTATACAATAACAATAAAAAAAATGGGGAGGATAAGGGTCAGGGCAAAGTCCTTTACAGCAAAAACAAAGGACTAAACCCATTTTTTGAAATTCAGTGATAGCTAGGTTTATTGCTATAATCAAAGTCCAGATACCATGGGATTTAGACACCTTGAACAACCAGACTTCAGATGCTTCAGTCAAAAAATGAGATTCGACTGCTGGTTATTTTCCTGATTTCAGCAACCAACTAGAGCTTTCTAGGTACTTCACACTTAGTCTACTGCAATCCAGAAAGGCCTATAATTTTGCTTCTCCAGGTGTGTAATCCAGCAGGCATGCTTGATCCTCTGAATGGGATTTAACCCACCTAGCCATAGGCTATATAATTTAGATGTCCGTGACTGAGATATTCACCCTCAGTTCCATTTGTGACCAACAAAACACTTACAGAATGTAGCTCATCAGCTTTATTTTTTGCCTTAGTGTCCCCAAAGCCCTATAAATTCCCAGTTCTCTCTATTGACTGTAAAGGGATCTTAGACAACTAGTTCAGAGTTTGATATTGTTACGTGTTGGAAGTGTGGGAAAAGCAAAACAATGAAAAATCTGAAAAACACACATTTCCTTGACACATGATGCCCAGAACAAACGCAGGACAGGATGAAGATCCAGTGATTTGTGTTTGCTGTAGCACCAAGGAGGAATGCGAAGTGAGATGGAGGCCACGCGGTTCCATTCTTTCACTTATCTCCTCTTGAGGACTGTTTTGCAGTAGTCTGCCACCTTGTCTCTCACCCTTCCTCTTCTCCCACAAAAAAACAGTGCACCCATCACACCAGGGAATGTGCTGTGTCGTTATTCAAGAGATAATGGCTTGACCACAGTCCCACGCACTCACACATACATGCTATGATAAATACTACCCCAAGTTTGTACTTAACTGGGGAGGACAATAACCCGTCACCAAATCAGAGGGACAGATCAATGGGTTTGTGCTCTCTGTCCCCCTCCCCAGAAGGGATGCCTTCTGGTAAGATTCCCTTGGCTACGATAAGTGATTACCTGGGAACTAAGTGTGTGTGTGATTGCAATCATTTTCCTTTTTGTGTGTAGTGCTATATAACCAACCTGCAGTTTGTGCATTTATCACAGGCAATCTTAAAGAATCTATAAATGTTGCATAAAAAATAAACCCTACTATTCGTGAACCTAACTGCTTATCTTGAATGCAATTGGACCTACAGCACATGGGCTGTTTGTGCATCTGGTGTCAGGCCTATAGTCACGGCCCCAATTGGCATACCTATTAAGAGATAAGTCCAGCCACCCCTAGCCCCTCTAATCTCTGAGGATCGGCTAGAACGCAGGGGGATTAATCTCTTACGAAATTTAACCTCACCTTAAACACAACAGATATCTACTATCCCTATTAAGACAGTTGGATTCTAGACTTTCAGACTCTTTGTAAAAGATAGCGTTAGCTGCTTTCTCTGTAAAATGCACCAGAATACCAGGAGGAGGTAGAAGAGCCTACAGCCTTTAAAGAATAGGATAGGCATTAATGCCCTCATCCAGGAAAAAATTCCTTGACCTGAGTGGACTCAGATCCATCTCTTCCACTAATCAAGATAAGGACCTCTTTACAATACAGGTACATAGAAGGGAGGGAGAGGTTTACATACCACACCATTTGCTTGAAACAGGGCAAAAAAGCGACATGGTGCCTTTGCATTTCCAAGATTCACTTTAACATTAAATGTATAAGAAGCAAGGGAAGTCAAGACTAAAATCCAGGACTCCCACTCTTAAATGAATGCACCAATGACTATGTGATTGATGCTCCTTTAATTCTAATGCCTTGACTCCTTGAACCTTGCATTCCTTTCTTCAAAAGGCCTAGGTCTTACAATAGAGGTAGACAGGAGACTTACGTGCTGTAACAACATGAGGGGTGTTGTCCCAGGGGTCAACATATGCTGGTTTTGCTGTAGGGCCCTAAAGGGAACACCACTGCTATGTCTTCTAACCACACAGAAGGAAATCAAATACACTGAAGAGATCTGATCCAAGTACCTAAGTTCCACAGGGGTGGTGGGAAGTCAGGAGATGTTCTCAGCATCTCCTATTTATCATCTTCTCATTCAGCTTGAATTGTTGATGTGATTCTTAATGCCTACCTCTTATAATTTTTTTAGAAACCTAAGTGTCTAACTTTAGTTTTAAAGCTCCAGTCTGGGGATCAAATAGCTAAAAGCTAATGCCACATTGCCTGACTTGCAGGTTTCCACATCTTTCCCTGGATTTTTCTCTATAAGCTTATCAAATGTTTCATCAATAATATGAAATAGTCTATATGACCAGGTAAAATTTAATTTATCCCAAGCCCATAGTGACAAAAACAGCTAGAGAAGAAGTGTCAGAGAGAATAGTAACAACAGAACTCAAAGTCAGTTAAAAAAATGGTGAAAAATTTAGCAGGTTGAAATATTTTTACATGTAACTGATAAGAAATAAATAAAAAGGGAAAGAAGAACTGGAGCAATCCTTACATTCAAAGAAAAGTTCTAAAACATATTCAAAACCATATATTCACTGTCCAAAGAGAGTCACAATAGTCTGAAAAAGGCTGCCTTCTCACCCAGAGAGTTTAGGTTGAATGAAGTGCTGAAATCATAGTACCAAAGTCAGGAGTCCATACTCTGAAGCACACTGTGTAAACAGGGCACTACATCACAACTGTTTTAGTATAAAGTATAATACACACAACAGGAAATGACAGCAAAATTATCAAATGCAAATTGCATTCAACATGCAGAGTAGTCTCTCTCATTTATGTTTACCTTTGGCCCCAGTTTACATGGCACTTCAAAGGCTGCTTTTCTAACTGGGATGTTCAAATATCAGTGCTATGATAACACTGTCTGTGTTTGAAAAGCAATAAATGGAGAGTTTGGGGTTCTTGTTATAAGGACTTTCTTGTTATCTTTTTGAACCATATTAATGGTTAATAAAATTCAGAACACCACAGAAAGCAGAAGACCCAATTAACCACATCAGGATACACAAGACTCATGCTTGCCCTCTGCACAGGGTCAAGTGTCATTTCTGAAAATTACCAAGAACTTTGGTATAGCCACTTTGAGCTATCTGTTACTCTCCCTAAACCTGCTGTCTAGTAGCACACCTGGACCACTTTTCTCCTACCTGAACCATCACAGAACATCCACACAAACAGAGCTCTGGCATTTGCAGCTTTGAGTCTACTTGCAGCTATGCAAAGTGTTCCTTGTTGTAGAGGAAACTATGAATCCTCTGTCTGAACTTTGAAATACAGCTGTGTTGGACCAGTAGACATTGCCATGACTTGCCCAAATTTCTTGTAAAGAGTTATTATTGCTTTTCTGTTTACTGCAGATAATGCACATAAAGTTTTATTCTTGGCAGAGGCTTTCTTCATATTAGGCTGTCAACCTCTATGACTGATTACTTCCTTTTACCCACACTGGTGGCTGTATCAGCTGAAAAAAGCAACTAAGCCCGGTGTGATAGAACTGTCCTTAAAATGGCTTGAAGCCCATAATGCCAAAAGTCAGTGTGATGCCCAGAAAAAAATGAATTTAGAACTGCTGCCAGATTTATAGGCTTGAGATCACGCAAGCTCATGTGAAAGCCCATCCTTTCTGTGATGTGCTTGGAGCCTTCCTACGTATCCAAAGGGGTGACAGAAAAGGAAGTTCTGAGACAATATGATATCTTTTTGTAGAAATTACATTAGGAGAACTGCAAAAGGGTAAAACACACTGAGACTTGGGACAAAGGTAAGGAAAAGAGTCCAAAGAAATGGATTGATATTGATCATGTACACATCTGAAAATTAAGGAGAAACTCTCAGGCCATGCAACAAGAAGCAAGGTATGGAAATGAACAATGGCAAGCAGAAAATGGGAAAAAAAGGGACAACATGTAAGAAAGCATGCAAATGGGAGGAAGAAGAATCTGAAGACAGAAGACGAGACCATTACACTAGAAAGCAAGAATAAAGAGAAAGACTGAAAGATAAACTGAAAGGAATATGGGAATTGAAACAAATGGCAAATGAGAATCAGGTGGATTTTTTTATGAAGTTTTTATACTTAACTATGTTTGTTGCCTTAGCTCAAATGTGGAACAAAGGAAGGGATATTACTCTTGTATTTCTTGCAGGGCTGGAACTGGACACTATCCCTCTGGAGAACTAACTTGTCCGTGTTTCCTTTCAAAGTACTGCAATTACCTTCCCTCTCCTAGACAACAATGAACCTATACAAAACACATAAGCCTTTTATTGATGTATCTAGAGATTAAGTGCAGACCACCAGCAAGCCAAGAGGAGATGTTCTATGCCACGATTTCTAACTAAACCTACAAAAGTTAGTTACTGGATTCCTATTTAAATACATTAAGATCAAAATCACCGGTTTAGGAAATGCAACTCAGATAATATTAAATACTTGATATATTGTTACATGCAAAAGGGAGTAAGAATGGTAAATAAATCATATATCTTCTATTACTGGCATTAAAATAGATATATTTGGCAACATGTTATTGAGTTTATTCCTTTGAAAACTGCAGCAAGTCTGAATGGACTAAAACCTTAGGGTCACAGCTAAAATCCCAGCCATGTACAGATGCAGCTGTTCGCTGCCTGTTATCAGTAATCTTTTATATTCCCTTTGAAGCTAATCTATCCATCAAGTTATACAAAACACAACAGGGTTTTTTTTTTCTGATTTCCTTTTCAGAAAGGAAACAAAAACTTTTTTCATATAAAGTTTAACTAGTGGAGGCTTTTCTTCTTTTCCTACTGATCATACATTTTTGGAGAAGTGAGTTGCAGGGACTCATCAGAAGAAAAATGACAGCCAAAAAAAAAAGCCAAATCACTTCTGCATTAGTAGTTTTCTTGCTAAACATTTAAAATACTCAATAGAAAACTCTTTGAAAACATTCAATTTTCTTTTTCCAACCATGATGAGTAAGGTAGCCACAACTGGGCTGGCAATAGGTATCTGCCTCTTGGGAAAAAAGGTCTCTGGCTTGAAGGTGGGATTATTGAGTCAGCTCAAACAAACAACAGACAACAAATGCTTCCTCTGAGCTTTGAACAGATTTTATTTAATTTTTTTAAGTCTCAAGTAGTTTCCTAAATTTTTTGCAGGCTTCACTATAACCCAGTGTTGGCATGCAGAGAACATGTACACATGCACCCTGGTATTTTTCTGGCTTGTAAATTAGTAGCAGTCATTTCCTGAGAAAGCTTGATTCCACATGCTTTTTGATACAGGGCTGTTTAGCAGTATGGGGCATCCGTTTCACTAAAGCTCATTGCATCCCCTTTCCATGTCTGAGTTTGTATGTTTTATGGGAAACACAGGCTATCTGTTAATGAAAAATTTTATGTCAAATTTACCTTTTAAGGAATTTCTTACCACAACTCATGTTTGTGGTGGTGTAATTCTTACCACACACCCCCCCCCCGCCCCTCTTTGTTGGGCTGCTCGGAAATGGTTAAAATGGCCCATCAACTCCTAAGGGCCTGGCACACCTGTGCCTGGGATGTGGTCAAAAGGGAACAATAACAGAGTCGCACATTAATCAAATTCTTTTGTAACTGCTGGAAGGCACCAGAAGGTATTTGACAAAAGTCAATTATCTTGGACCCTATAAATGGCGACCACCAGGGAGACCCTTTGAGCTCTCCTGGATCACAGTGGGCCTGTGACCAGCATCTCCCCTGAGCTGGGACGCCTCTCAGGTACCAAACCCTTAAGGTGTTGTCTGCTCCAGACGGAAGGCCAGGGCGAAGTCCCCCGCTCGAGTCTCAATTATCGCCCGTTGAGGAATGCCAAGGCATTGGGAGTATTTGCTCTAAACTCGAGAGGGAAATTTTCTTTGAGCTAGCTTCTCTTTACTCTGTGTGTGTGTGTGTGTGTGTGTGGGTACGTACCCTTGTGTCTGTGTGTGTATGTCCATTCTGTGTTCATTCTACTGAATTCAAACACCTTTGTTTCTGTATGTTTGTCCATTTTGTTAAGTGCATGCATGTGTATATATATATATAGGTACCGTTAAGTAAGTTAGTGTGAATCTTGTCATTTTAGAATCTGAATAAGTCGCTTTTCTTTCTTTTAGTATTTCTGAATTATTTTATAATAATAAATTGCTGTTAGTTATTAATAAACCTAGATTTCTTACTAAATATTACCGTGTCAATACTTTCATCCGTGACAATGTTTCAATGATTAGAACTAGTGGATTAGCCACAAAACAATGATACTGAAACCATAAGTGAGGAAAAGTACAAGGAAAATGAGTCAATCGAAATATATTTCTGAATGTCTACTGAGTAACATTAAATGAGAAAAAGGGACACTTTGCCATTTTCTCTTTCTTAATTTGTGTTAAATTTCAGAGAGCTTTGTGCTACAAAGATGGAAGTGGCTTGCTTATAGATCATTCAGGATTAACTGGCTTTCTGCTCATTGAGTGCAAAAAGAAAATTTTACTTTAGCAATGTTATACGAATTTCCAGCTGCTTTAGCTCAGCTTATGTGAGATCCTAAGAGAAACGTGAATTTTAGCTGTGAGGTCACAGCTTCCCAAAGGAACCTGTGAATAGACTTTTGTGACCAACCTACAATATAGAGGCAAAGAGTGTTCAACACTGTTTTTATTCTGAAGTATATATTACAACTGGAAAGGCAAATGTACTAAATGAAGGATGTATCAACATACATCCTCAGATAAAGCTAAGTTCAACTGGAAAGCTAGACAGAAAAATATACAAGGTTAAGGTAATAGATATGTGAACAAGGCTGGCTACAGTCTGGGTCATTCCAAGATACTGTGGTTTAAATCTCTTTCTATATCGCTCTCCAACTTTAATATTTCTAAAGCAGGTCAAAATAAACAGCTGAAATATCTTTTAAACAATATCTGGCTTCCACTGTAGCAGAGAAGGCACAACGTTGAAGATAACCCTAGAAGCATAGAAAAACAGAAAATAAAATCTTTAGTTAATTTATAAAATAGAATTCACCATAAGAAGTACTTTTACAACCTACTGTAAATGCTGGGTGCTGCACTTCATCCACAACAACCCCCAGCAGCGCTACAGGCTTGGGGAGGAGTGGCTGGAGAGCTGCCAGTCAGAGAGGGACCTGGGGGTGTTGATTGACAGCCAGCTGAACAGGAGCCAGCAGTGTGCCCAGGTGGCCAAGAAGGCCAATGCCATCCTGGCCTGTATCAGCAATAGCATGGCCAGCAGGGACAGGGAAGTGATCTTACCCCTGGACTCGGCACTGGTGAGGCCGCACCTCGATGACTGTGTTCAGTTTTGGGCCCCTCACTACAAAAAGGACATTGAATGACTTGAGTGTGTCCAAAGAAGAGTAATGAAGCTGGTGAAGGGTCTGGAGCACATGTCGTAGGAGGAGCAGCTGAGGGAACTGGGGGGGTTTAGTCTGGAGAAGAGGAGGCTGAGGGGAGACCTCATCGCCCTCTACAACTACCTGAAAGGAGGTTGCAGAGAGCTGGGGATGAGTCTCTTTAACCAAGTAATAAGCAATAGGACAAGAGGGAATGGCCTCAAGTTGCACCAGGGAAGGTTTAGACTAGATATTAGGAAGCATTTCTTTACAGAATGGGTTGTTAGACATTGGAATGGGCTGCCCATGGCAGTGATGGGGTCCCCATCCCTGAAGGTGTTTAAGAGTAGGGTCGACTTAGCGCTGAGGGATATGCTGCAGTTGGAAACTGTCAGTGCTAGGTTAACGGTTGGACTAGATGATCTTCAAGGTCCTTTCCAACCTAGATGATTCTGTGATTCTGTAATTTCTTATTCTTGTTGCATATTTCTAAGCCTATTGCTGGATAGCAGTGTCAGGGAGTGTAACTTGAGCAAACCTGCCTTTGCGGTAAATGGTACTTCTCACCTATATTTAAAAGATACAATGGATAGTACAAGTAACCTGAGATTCTCCTGGGAGCTTTCAAATACAAAATATTTTTTAATTTTTGCATACGTGTTGTTTTCTCACTGTTTCCATCACTGGTTTTTGTTTTTAAATCACAGTAAACAGTTAATGAGAAACTGAGGATTTAAAATTATCAGGAAAAAATCCATACTTTTTTTTGACAGTAGTTTAAATAAATTGGTTGTATTCTATGCCACAAGGTGGGCATCTGACATTACTTTAGTATATCTGCTGATCTTTGGCAACAAGAGCTGCTGCACTCAAGATTAGCTAAAATGTTTTCCTAACAAGTTATGGTGGCTGCATGCAAAAGAAACAATCAACCATCAGACTGATGCTTCACCTGTCAAAGCTGAACACTTGTTTTAGCGATCTCACTTTATTCCTGCAGATGACATGGCAGTCACAGCTGTATAAAACATTCTTCCCATGCATCTTTTAAGAGCTCAATTTTTTAAAATATATTGCAGAAATTTTATCCTGACATTAGGAATGAGGAATGTATCATCCTCACAATTTTCCATTACTTTTTACTAGCACTGTATCATACTCATATAGTAAAAAAGTTATTGTGAATGATAAAATCTTGTTTTACTGACACTGTCTTACAGTCAGTAAACTCATATGATAATGTGTTACTGCAGAAAAAAAAAGGAACTTTATTTTCATAATATTCTAATATTAATATAGACAACTAGATGATTTTAGAGTCTCAATGCTTCTGTATTATTAATATTTAGAAGATGCTCTGCTAAATTTACTGGCCAAAAGCCTAAGTGTGACAGATTAATATAAAAATAACTTTTTTATCCCATACACCCTGAGATTCAAAAGATATTTTTTTAAAGTGCTAGACAAAACTCTTTCCAATATATTTTCTTTTTCATTAGAAAGACAGATCTCCCAAAGGTTTTTTGGTGGAAAGAAACATGTACTTTGCAGTAGAGACTGGAATTTGGGACACTTATACTGATATTCACCTTTCTTAATTTTACACATCTAAAATTTGAACTTGTGAGTCTGATCTAGTGACCTTAGGCTGTTTGTATAACCAATGGAAAAAAGTAGAGACATGCTGATCCATCTGACTGGTGCTGTATATCAATTTTAGTATAAAATGAACCTCCTTGTATAGGCAGTTTCTCGGGTAAGCAGTCCAGACTTTGATATTTAACTTTCAGACACTGAAAGTTGGGGTAGATGAATTGCATCATTAGTTAAAAATACCTTGTGTGTGTAAATTTGAGAGGATCTATCTAGTTCTAGTTTTCTCCAAAAGTCCAGCCTGAGTTTAAAAAAAAAAAATGTATTGAAAAAGGTGTGTTTCTGGAACATTTTTCATTCTAGATGAACTAGCATTTCCTAAGAAGAATTATGAAGATTTCCAGACAAATCTACTGAAAGGTCTTCAGCAGAGTTCCAATTCTCTCTAACTATAAAGAAACCTCTTTTCTTAGAGAAATTACTTCAACAGATTTACAAGGAGTTAACGCAATATTTCCCACTTTTGTGTATTAGGAAGACATTTTGGTGGGACATATATCCTGGGGTTTTTCTGTGCTCTTTTTCTGTGTAGACACGATTAGTCTGTTTTAGAGACAGGACTGTTGTCAAGATGGGCTTTGTCCAACTACTATGCCAATTTTTACATTATTGCTTTGTTATAGTTTTGTCAGTGTCAATGTTATTGCACAAATACTCATCTTTGAAGCAAGATCATAGTCAGCTAGGGAATTGATTCCTTCCTCCGTCAGTTGCAATGACCATGGTCTAACAAACTCCACAAGGACAGGCATGTTCATCTGAAGATACCAATGACCAGACAGCACTGTGGGATTGTGCATTAGATAGAAAAGGATCCTGTATGGCACATTTACATGATTAAAAAAAACCATAATCATTACTGTCATATATTAAACCAGATTTTTAAACTGCTATTGGAATTCAGATTTTTATTTAACTGTCTCTGTACCAGAGATCTGCAATTGTGGACTCTTGATCTATATCAAGATTTGGGCTCATCAGTATAAAAAAGGCAATGACAGATGGAGGCAAATCCAGCTAAGAGCCAAGATAGTCAGGAGACTGGAAAACATGACATATGCAAAAAGGCCAAGGGAACTGTTTTTATGCATTATCAAGAAGAGAAGGTGTGGTGGTTTGGCCTTGGCTAAATGCCAGGTACCCACCAAGTTGCTCTATCACTTCCCTCCGCTTCCCCTTTTTCTCAACAGGGCTAAGAGGGGAAAAAATAAGATGGGAAAAAAAAAAAAAAAACCAACCCTTGTGGGTAAAACAACAGCAGTTTTAATATAAGCAAAACGAAGCAAAGGTCCATGCATGGAAGCAAAAAAAAGAAAACAGATTTATTCTCTACTTCCCATGAACAGGCGATGTCGGGCCTTCTCAGGAAGCAGGGCTCCAATACGCGTAGTGGTTGCCTCGGAGGACCAAGGGTGACCCCACCCCCTTCCTCCTTTCTCCCAGCTTTATACTGAGCAGACGTCATATGGTCTGGAATATCCCTTTGGTCAGTTCGGGTCAGCTGTCCTGGTTGTGTCCCCTCCCAAGATCTTGCCCACCCCGTCCCACTGTGGGGGGGGAAATGTCAGAAAGAGCCTTGGTGCTGTGTAAGCACTACTCAGCAGTAGCCACAACACCAGTGTGCTATCAACACCCTGCCAGCTCCCAACATAAAACACAGCACCATGAGGGCTGCTACAGGGGAAAACCAATTCTGGCTCAGCCAGACCCGGTACAGAAGGGTAAAAGGACACCTCATTTCTGCCTGTAGTTACTGAAAGGTAGGGTGCAGAGGAGTTGGCGTCAGACTTTTCTCAGACGTGCGGATGACAGGATAGGATGACAGGTAAAAAATACAAGACAGAATGAGGGAAATTCCAACTAAATGTGAGGAAAAAAATAAGTACTCTGACAGTACATGGAAGAGGAGAGAGTCTGTGGAGTTTCCATGCTTGAAGAGAATCAAAACCTGGCTCCGTGCTGCCCTGAGCAACCTGCCACCTGACTCTGTTTGAGCAGGGGATTGCACCTGGTGGCCTCCAGAAGTCTCTTCCAACATGAATTACTTTGTCATGCTATACTGTCCACAGTCATTCACCCGCAAAATGGGAGCTTAGCATGAAAACCCCTGGCCTTCTCACAAGATTTGCAAAGTCTTTAAATTCATTGATTTACATACAGGTGCCCCCATCAATGTTATTCAGTTCAATAAAACAAATTGTACTGGATTGTCTGTAAAATAAATATCAAGGCACTCATAATCACTGCAGGGTGAGTGTCAGTGAGAAAAAACATCCAAGAAATAATACAACTGGATTTATGACAATTTGAGGGCTTATGATTGGAAAAGGACCTGTGTTAGTTGTTATTACTACATTTTATGTTACACTAGCATCCAGGTTAAGTGTGATTCACCAAAAACGTGTCAGGATCATAACTTCCTATATAATTGTTATACATGTATTTTTTAATACTATAGAAATGAAGTTTTAAAAGATCTTTTAATGAGCTACTTACCTTTGTAATTTGATGTAGCAATTAGAATCCTTAATTTTATACTGTAGCTTTCTTTTGAAGCCATTCCCTCTTCCTTCCATGTATGAGTTGAGAGAAGGGGATTTCTTTTTTAATTATTTTTGCTATTTCTTTTGGTGTACATTTCATTTATCAATGATATCATAAATCCTGTATTTAGCAGTGGTGGTTTTGATCTTTTGTACCAACATTTGTCTCTGGG